>NC_038246.2:17045125-17046056 GCF_000004515.6 Glycine max | reverse complement strand
ACATTGATCTTGACAAGAGAATGTCAAAAATAGAAGATCTTTGCAAGATATAATATCCATGAGATGGGTATCAAAATCACATGTATGCAACCCTATCATGACCTTCATGTTCATAATATTCAATAATACTTTATTTTTTCTTAGTTTTAACATATATAAAATAACAGAATAATGTGTTCACAATTCATGCAACAATCAATGAGATCGATGGTTCGGTTGAATTTTGAATTATGTTGCATGTGAGAGATGGTAAAAGAAAGTTACAAAAGAGGGAAATCAATACACTTGCAGAGAATGCAGACAATCATCCAAGTACCCAACAAGGTTTAATGTTTTGTATATAATGAATTATTTTTTATAACATAATTAAATAAAATTAAAAACTTTGAAATCTTGTTTGGTTCAAGATAAAATTGAAAGTATATGATGACACCAACATAGCAACATTCACAATTTTCGATTGAGATGTGTAACAAATTCTAAACACAAAAGCATCTGAACTCCTTCACACCTGAAATGAAAATAAGGCTAACATACCCCATATTAAATACCTTTTACAAAGGCACTTTTATCCACTAGTTAATATTTTTATGATAAGGGTTGTTACAATACCGTAACAATCCCAACCAATAAGGACCCGCAGCTTCCACTCCACTCTATAAGTACCAGGTTCTATCTCACCCTTTTACAAAATTTATTCTCACCTAACTCTCGTACTTACTTCAGTGTCGAAGTCCTTTATTTTGCAGGTCCCCCCTCTTGTCCTTTTAACAAAGGCTACTCTCAGTTCGACGTGCGAGATCTTAGAGCCTACCTTGGCCACGTCCACCCTGACGAGGGACAACTCTAGATTTTAGTAAGTATAGCTCTGAAAAGGAAACTTGATCTCATATACGTGTCAAATCGTCGATCAACGGATGTTAAAGCTTGA
>NC_038246.2:17040791-17044966 GCF_000004515.6 Glycine max | reverse complement strand
ACTTATAGATGGAGGAAAAAGACTAGGTAGATGCTGAGAACTATTTCCCTTTGGGATGATCTCCTTTCTAAACTTACTCTTTTTTTCCTCTATTATGAATGTTGTTTTTCCTCTATTCATTTAGTTCATTCTTTGCTTTCATAATTAATAGTTTTTTCCTTTGTGGATTTTTCTAATATATATGACCGAGAATGAATTTTTTGCATTGACCTATTAAAAAATCATACTACCATTTTCAGCTACCACTATTACGCCTTGATTTATTAATGTCAAGTGAAGTATAATTTTGGATGAGGATTATTTATGTCTCTACTCTAACAAATACTTTGGCCATAAAAAAAAGAGTATATACTATGGACATAAAAAAATTATATACTATAGAAACGAACAAATAACGAATGGATGGCTCAAATTAGGCTTATTACTAAATATGCTAGGCTTATCTGTTAAGTAGGAATGATGGATCAGGTTTACCCCTTTTGGAAACAACAATTTGCCTTTGCTGATGTAGTGTTGCTTTGCTTTGTACATTTCAGAATTCATGAAACAACATGATGTGTCGTAACATAACTTCTATAGTGTGATCCAACTATCTAGTTTTAGTCTTTTTTTATTCATTTTTGGGTTTTACTAATTTAGAATTTACAAAGTCTTTTCTCATTTTGTGTAGATATATCATAAAATTATATATACAAATATCAGAAAATTAGTAAAAGAAAAATATACTTATTCTCTAAAATAAACTAACTGAACCCCCTAATCTCCATTTGCACGGTGTAACGACAAGGAAAGAGAAAGGCATGGAGTGTAGGTCACGTGTCTTTCTCTCTCCTTGTTGCCGCCTAGGGTCTAGAGATGATTCATGTCCAACCCTTATAATTTAGGTTCCATGCTTGATTAATAAAAGATTTGTCAAGGAGCCATTAGTTTCAATGAAAATATTGCTTCAAACAGGAGAAAGGTGTAGATAATACTTTAAGGGGTATATCGTAACTACAATTCTACTTTTGTGCTGTTAATTTTGAACTTGTGCTGAACTTTTTTGATAGGCCTTAGTCATGAGTGAAGTTATTCCTTTAAATCCATTCATACCAAATTATCAATGTTGTAAGCCCCTGCTTCTAAATTTTTAAATTTAGAGCTGTGAATCGAAATCTTTGAGCTAATATTATGGGAAGACCAGTATCAACTATTTTGATTGCTGCATCAAATTAACAACATTGAGTTTAACACGGATGTTTTGAGGTGTTCTTATTTCAGGAAAAACTTTATTAGTTGATAATCATTTCAACAAGAAGGAGGATCACGGGTTGGAACAATTGATGCACTTGATTACATCCAGGTTGGTTTAGCATATCTTCCTTTTTTTATATAATATAGTATCATCGATGCATGCTTATGCTGATTGGGACTATGTGTAGCAAACTTCTGCATGTTTTTTACTTCTTAATTTCTTTGTCAGACTTTCCAGAGCTAGCAACTCTAGAGTAGCACTACAATATAAAGAGATAACAACCTTTCTTGGTCTAAATTAAAGATTATAAAAGATACCACTTCAATCATGACGCAACCAAGTCAAATATGCACACATTTGCTTTTCTTTTTATGTTCAAATTAAAGAATAAAAAAGCAGAACACTTGTCTATTTCTTCTTCTGATTTTTTCCTCTTTATAGGAATACAAATTTGGTTATAGACTTATTGTGGATTGATTATTTTTGTTTAATATGAATGTTTCCCACCCTTGACAATTTAATAGTGTGTTTCTTTACAATTTTCAACTAAGACCAGACACTAACCTTAGTTGTGGTGTGGTATTTTTGTTTAATATAAAGGGGCTATACATAATACATTTTTATTTTGGTGTCTAAAGTACGACAGAGAGTTCTAAGTGGTAACAGGTAGCTCATTCACAAAAGCCACACCTAGTGGCTACGATGATGTGCTTTTTGTATGCTTAGGTTTCTCTTTTCAAGAAAAGTAACGAGTAAGAATTTAATGATTTTTTAGTATTCTGATGTATTTTTTCTGTTACAAAACCTTCCATGTTGAATGGAAATTGATCTTTATTGCTTCCAAGACTTAATTTGAGATCCTAGACTTATCAAATACAAAAAAACTTGAAAGAGTAAATCTTGGTTCTTGTGAAAGCTTGTGTAGGCTCTATCTATCCATGTTGTCTCTCCCTAATCTCATATGCCTATTGTTGTTAACGCAAAGTAAATTATGTATGAATTTAAAACAATAATTTAGGTAATTAACAATAATCTAAATTGACTTACAGAATCTACAACTATATAATAGATATGCTGAGACATTGACCATCGTGTGCTGTTTCAGACAGATCTTCATTCTTTATGTACAAGGGGAAGTGTTCATTAAACACCCCAAACACGGTAGCATCCCACATAACCTGCAATGGCTTCAGAAAAAGCTGTGGAATGGTTAATGTCATCAGATATAGGGGATCATCGACCTCATGATCGGGCCTATCTGCAGGTTTTGCTGATCCTACAGCTCCCTGTTTATCCAACAGATTGGTTAGCTTCACCATGAAAATATGGTCAAACTTATTGTTTACTGCACCGATTGTAAAAACAAGCTTCTACCTTGTGAGTTATGCAGAAAGGAAGTTTGAAAAATCATTTATTCAGAAGTAAGTAGTACATTCACTCTTCAACAATCAACATATTTAGTCTCAAATGATCGAATGAGTACTAATGGACAAATGAGTTGGAGGGACTGATCATATGGATTTGTTAAATCAAATTTACATGAGGTCAATTAAGCAGTGAACTTTTGTTCTCTTATCATCAAAGTATTTATGTTTCAAATGCGACAAATTAAGAAAAAAACTTACTAGTATGAAACAAGATAGTATGTTACCAAAACATATATATAATTAAGTTCAGAATACAAGTCGTTGCTTATAATTAATCAGTCAACCAACCCACATAGCCTTTTTAATTTGCTGGTGCACATAGGAAGCTTGGTTGATCCCTGCAAGTGTAGTTTTGTCACTGGGAGACAAATCATGCACTCACAACATTGTTTTGGCTCAAGAAGATACAATGCATAACTTGAACCATCATGTAGCAAGACATCTTAGTCATTTATCAGGTTTTCTGCTCACTTCTGATCTAGGGAAGTATTTAGGGGTTTTGTGATAACACTACGTACCCATTATTCAATCTCCTCATGCCCTGCCCCAATGAAAAACACTATGCTACCTCAATCAAAATGAGACCAAGTACACTGATCACAACTATTGGAACACTACGCCACCTCAATCAAAATGAACAACACTACACTACACTATGCTACCCATTATTCTACTTTTGGAAACTCTGCCAAAACTGCAGTGGTCACAAGTATTGGAACATCGCACTCAAAGTGAGAAGTGGCCACCATGGTGCTATACACATTACAATAGACATTAAGCATTCAAAGGTCTACAAAGTGAGCACGACTTACCTCAATCAAAATGAGACCCTGTGAGCACGAGTGAACACCCCAAACAAACTGCAAAGTGAGCACCAGTTCCACAAACCAAATCCTTGCAGTAGAAACAAACAAAGGACCTTGCAGTGAGAACAAGTTCCCCAAACAGACCTAGGTATTCAATAGAACATGTTACAGAGTAGAAAGAGTCATGAAATGTACCTTGGTGGAGAAGAAGAAGGTTAGATAGAGAAGAAAAAAGCTTAGGGCTCGCGTCTGATATATTTTAAAATGTAAGTCCAATATCGGTTTTCAATAAATAAAAAAAAACTGATGTTAACAAAATGATGTTAACGTTAACATCGGTTTTCTAGAAGAAACCGATGTTAACTTATCATACATTAACATCGGTTTTCAAGGATTTATTTTGGGTTTTATTTTTATTTGTAGTTCAAATACTTTATATTTAATATTTATGAAGGTGACACGATAAACAAAAACATGCCACCACAATAAGAATCATAAGTGACAAGCTGGGACAAGTGTCAAAAAAGAAAAAGAAAAACATTTAAAATGTTCAAATAGAATAGAACTGCTGAAATATATATTTCATATTAAGATTTTTAAGGCAGATGGTTGTGATTGCAAGTAAAGGACCACTTTTTTGTAGTGTCACTACAAAAACATTTGATTAATTTTGAAATCTCTCACCATAGATTCGCTACGTACATATAA
>NC_038246.2:17034071-17037034 GCF_000004515.6 Glycine max | reverse complement strand
CCCTCTAGTCAGTTGTAAAGAAAGAAAGATACCACATATAAAACATATCCGCCTAAGAGAGCAGAGAGTAATGGGGTATCGCTTCTAAGGGGGGGCAGGTGAGATGTTCCAACATGGGGGTGGATTATGTGGTGAAAGCTCTGTAGAGCGTCTACTCTCTCTCAGAGGGGCTCTCATAGCGTGAGGTGTAATATACGCGGCACAAGAGCAATATGTGCGCACATATGGGGCTCAGCGCTGGCGGATGTGAGACAAAAGGTTTTTGAAAGCAGGCTTGATTGTGGCAACTTAAGATCGCCCAAACCACAAAGATAAAACTAGCAAGAACAACATCTTTAGCTTGCAGGTGAACAACTAATTTGCCAACAACCAAGATAAGATCCATAGGAGAAGCAAGATTAAAACCATGACCAGTTAAGTTATAGATGATAACCAAGACCAAATCTAATCTCCAACCCAACTTCTTCTAAAAGAGAGCATACTTTGTGCAAAGCAAGAATGGCCAAAATTCTTTGTAACATTTCCTAGAAATGGAAAGACATTAAAAAAATATATGAAAAATTTTGGTTGTATACTTTGTAGGAGGTTTATCCATCTTTAGTCATAAGACATGTAAGATGAAGAGAGAGAAAGTATGAATCGTAATAGGAGTCGCACAAAAAAGGTACCTTGAAAGAAAAGGTGACATTTGACAGCAACAAAGAAAAACAGTATCATGAATAGCTCTGTGGAATATGTGAGAATGTTTGGATTAAGATTTGGATAACATGTAGGGATTCCCTAGTTCTTTTATAGTGAATTCAACTAGATTTCTATGGAACCCACAATACCTTTTAGAGGTATCATTAGGGGGCATTGTTTGTCCATCAAAATCAATTAATTACCTACCAAAGATTGTTTCTCTATACGAATCAATATCCATGTTAGTGTTTGAGCATTCACCTAGATTAAGGATTCTCTTGTGAATTGCATCACTTGCTCCAATGACAGTAGAATTCAAATCAACAAATATTTTTTTTTATTTGAATTCTACTGTCAAAACAATTTTACATGAACTTTTCATGCTACCATGTTTCATATTTTCACAAAGAAATGAGTAAGCAAAACATTTCCTGCCTTTGTTTTTCCCTTTAGCCTAACTAGTATCCCATTGTGCATAGCATTATTGTAACAGGTAGATTTACTCATTTTAAAATGAATGGCTGAATATTTTTTTCATTTTATTGAGTGTTCCCTGGACATTCCAACATCTTTAATCATGTAATTTCAAAATTTATGCTATTCTTTGTATCGTAAATTTAATTTTTCTACTCTTCCCTTCACATCCTCTTGCCAAAAATTATATGGAACACTTTTTCTTGAACATATACATATTCATGATTTCCATTATGCATAAGAATCATATCAAGAGAGGAAAGATGACATAAAATAATTAAGTAAATCAACATATTATATCTAAGAACCATATTTAAAATATGCTAGTTAAACATCATAATTATATATTAGAGGCTAAGGACTAACTCACCTAAAATGTCCAAGTTTTGGGTATTCTCACTCTCACTCATTTTCAGATTGATGCTCTTGAAAACCCTTTATCAAATCCAACCAAGAATTACAAAATCAAAAATAGATTACTTGGACAGATAGAGATATGGTCAACAAGCAAAAAAGAAAATCTGAGAATTTGAATCAAGGAAAACATAATTTCAAAATTCTATCTAGATTCACCTCTTGGCCATCCTACCTTGCTTAAGTGTTGAGATAGAACCTTTAGCAAAAAGTTAGAAAGCGTGATTCTCCACCAACAGACACCTGTAACCTTCAACATAAATATATATGACTATAATGGTTTATTTCAATCAGATACATTTTGCTCTAAGGACTTTTCCACCATTAATGTATTATTTAATTTAATACAAAACATAATTAATGTATAAAATTTAATGATATATTTTAATTAATAAATTCATATAATCAATTTTAATTAATTTCACATTAATGTTGGGACATGTGTCAAAAAAGAAAAAGAAAATCATTTAAAAGATTCAAGCCCCCTTTTGTTGTATTACCACCAAAACATTTGATTGTTTTTTAAAATCTCTCTGAATAGACTCACTACGTTCATATAAGAAGTAAATGAAATTATCAAGAATGATGTACAAAAAAGGGAAAGAGAGATTAAATTAGCTATGATAGTATTCAATATATTTTATTACCAGTATCAAATATTATACTCTTAATTTCTAAATGTAAGTTTCTTTTATATATGGTTGATATTTTAAAACTAATTTTCTTAAAAACTTAATTATATAACAAAATTGTGTCATACCATACATTTTATCATACTAATACTTTTTCAAATAAATTTTTCACACACACACATATATATATATATATATATATATATATATATATATATATATATATGTGGGTATATTTGAAATTTATTCTTCATAATGTTTTATAAAATAATTTGTTTAAAATTTTAATCAAACAACAAATTGGCTTTATACCATAGATTTTATTATAGTAATACCTTTCATCAAATCTAATTTCTTAAATATTTGTTTGACTTTTACTTTTTCAGAATAACATATTTACTAATGTTTCTAAAATTTTGATAAAATCATAACCAAGACAAGTATTATATTAATGACATTATAAACTATTCTAAAAAAATCATTTAACACTATATGAGTATTTTATTACAAATCTAAATTATGTTCATTACTAGTATAAAGAAATCATCATCATGAGCAACAACACATAAATGGGTCATCAATAGGTAGGGTAGGAAAAGTATAATAGTAAACATCCTCATACTCGCATTATAAGCAATACACGTAACCGCCCTCATACCCGCATTTGTAATATGAGAGGAGTGGTTGATTTCAAAAAGATACGTTTTGCTCTAGGGACTTTTCCTTCATTAATGTATTATTTTAATTTAATACAACAAAAAT
>NC_038246.2:17033115-17033971 GCF_000004515.6 Glycine max | reverse complement strand
ACGCCCCATTACAAATCTAAATCGATTTTAGTATGGAATTATAAAGAAATCATCATCATGAGCAACAACACATAAATGGGTCATCAATAGGTAGGGTAGGAAAAGTATAATAGTAAACATCCTCATACTCGCATTATAAGCAATACACGTAACCGCCCTCATACCCGCATTTGTAATATGAGAGGAGTGGTTGATTTCAAAAAGATACGTTTTGCTCTAGGGACTTTTCCTTCATTAATGTATTATTTAATTTAATACAAAAATACAATTAATGTATACAATTTAATGATTTAGTAAATGATATATTTTATATTATTCAATTCATATAATTAAATTCTAACAAATTTCACATTAAATAAGTAAATAAAAGAGTATGTAAAATAATTATAGTTATAAATTGGATATAGCTATCAATCTGAACGGATCTCATTCATAAGCTACAATTGTGATGAGGTGTACATCTACCACTCAAGTATTTCATGAAGACAAATAGTGTATAATGCAAACAATCTTATACACAATATATAAAGGATATGTATTGAATTCAACCGTATCAATCATAGGTTCCCTTGACTATCGTTTCACAATGTCAGGAGAAAAATCACATAGTTAAATTAACATGAAGACAAATATTGTCTAATAAATACAATCTTACATACAATATAGGGTATATATTGAATTGGTGCGTATCAATCACAAGTACATCTTAACTATTGTTTAAGATAAAGGTCAGAAAAAAATTACATAGTTGAATCAACATCATTACCCATGTGATTAGAATGATAAAAAAAAACCTAAAAAATGAAATCAAAGACATCACATGATAATTAAAAAAATACAATAACAATAAAGAATA
>NC_038246.2:17026659-17032865 GCF_000004515.6 Glycine max | reverse complement strand
TAAAAGCTAAAACAAAGATCCATTAACTTTCTGTTAATTTAAGAAATTTCAATGATTTTGGTAAGCTAATAGTAGAAGATTTGTTCCCAATTCAATATTTATTTTATCAAATCAACACAGTAACTCATGCTTGTGTTCCTTTGCAAAAAGAAGAGAAATAAAAAAAAAATCAAGTTATGGTTTAGAGGAGAAAGATGATGAAATAGTTTTTGTATCTTGCTAACACCCCTATCATCAATTCAAGTAGAGGATGTCATCCTTTTACATACCTTGTCCATGGTGGTGCTAGAGGTGGCATTATCATCAGTCATGATTTATTGTTTTTAACTTGCGATGGACAATAGCCCCAGGAACTACAGAAGGTAGTGTTTTGTTTTTCGGATCAAACAATAAAACAAACAAAGGGCTTTAATGGAAAAGTGTGCAAAGGGTATTTTAATGATCTTGACAAGGAAAAATGAGAAGTTAGGGATGAAGAAGGGTTGAAAGAGAAGGTGGTTTTGGAGATGAAGAGGGATTGAGAGAAAAACATCAATGATTTTGTTAGGATTTTTATTTTTATTTGTAGTTTTGGATACTTTATATTTAACATCAAGTATTTCATGAAGGCAAATATTGTCTAATAAATATAATCTTATATACAATATAGGGTATATATTGAATTGGTGTTATCAATCACATGTACATCTTGACTATTGTTTAAGAGAAAGGCCAGAAAAAAATAACATAGTTGAATCAACATCATTATCAATGTGATTAGAATGATAAAAAAACCTAACAAATGAAATCCAAGACATCACATGATAATTAGAAAAATACAATAACAATAAAGAATAGAAATATTAAAAATTAGATATACATAAATTAATATTATGTACAGAGAAAAAATGTCCAAACAACAACATTTTTGTTGATCCTGAAAATATGGTAATTTGTGCCTAAATCGAGACCAATCTAGATCCAATTGTGATTTAAAAATCACAATTCTTATGAAGAATAAATTATTCTGCATTGTGAAACATATTTAATGATCTAGCATGAAAATACATTGCAACCATAAATAAATATTGTTAGCTATCAACAATAAAAGCTCAAAACAAAAAAAAAATCTGTCATGCTGCTCTTAGTTTAAGCAATTTAAATGTTTCTAGTAATTAAGTTGATAGCAAAAGATTAGTTCCCAATTCATTATTTTTTTTTTTTATCAAATCAACACAGTAACTTGTGTTTGCATTCTTTAGCAAGTGAAGAGAAATAAAAAAATCAGGATAAGGTTTAGAGGAGAAAGTTGATGGAATTTTTTTGTACCTTGTTAATGCTTCTGTCACCAATTTACGTAGAGGATATCAACCTATTTCATTCCTTGTCTGTGGCGGGGCTCATGGTGGCATTACCATCGGTCTCAATTTATTGTTTTCTACTTGCGATGGCCAATGGTCACAAGAGCAAGAGAAAAATATTTAAAAGTTTAAAAACAGCTTAAAACTTCTAAAATATATGTCCAATTAAGATTTTTAAGCCAATTTGTTATGATTGTCGGTATAAGCCCCTTTTCTTGTAGTGTAACCACCGTAACATTTGATTAATTTTTAAAATCTATCACAATAAATTCACTACGTACCTATAAGAATTAAAAGAAATTATCAAGTATAATGTAGAAAAAGAAGAAAAAGATGGATTAAATTAGCTCCAATGTTATTAAATATATTATACTAACATAATTAAATGTTATAATCATAATTGTTAAATGTAATTTATTTTATATATGTTTGAATTTTTCTTTTTCAAAATGATTTAAAGCTAAATTTCTTTAAATTTAAGTAAATAAAAAAATTGTGTCATACCATACATTTTGTTATACTAATAATAATTTTTTCAAATCTAACATTCTTATTTATACATTTGACTTTTGTTTTTCAAAATGTTTTTAAAAAATACATATTTACATTTTTAATTAAATAAAAAAATTGGCTCATACCATAGATTTTATTATACTAATACATTTCTTCAAATCTAACTTTCTTAAATATGTGTTTGACTTTTAGTTTTTCTAAATAGCTTATTTATTATTTTTTTAATAAAATAACAAACAAGACAAATGTACCTATTTATAAATATTATATTAATAACATTAAAAAGTATTCTAAAAAACCATTTAACATTGTATGAGTATTTTATTACAAATAAAATTATACCTATTACTAGTATAAAAAATATGAGTAGCTCTTGAACACAAAAATGGATCATCAATATGGATAGCAATGGATAGGATCTCAAAAGGGTACTATAGAACCATTCTCATACGCCTGATAAAAACAATATATGTACACGCCCCATACATGTGTTGGTAGAACTTTAATGTGAGAGGAGTGGTTCATTTCTACAAATTATGTTTTTCTCGAGGGATTTTTCCTTCATTATTATATTATTTAATTTAATACAAAAATATAATTAAGGTATAAATTTTAGTGATTTATTAAGTGATGTGTTTTAATTAATTAAATTCACATTAAATGTTTTTTTATAAAATAAATAAATAAATAAAGTATGGATAATAATTATAATTAGAAATTGAATATAGCAAATGAGTTCGACTCATATCATTCATAAGCTTGCATTGTGTTGGAGTGTACATCCACCTTTTAAGTATTTGACGAAGAGAAATATTTTCAAATAGAAACAAACTTATACAAATAATTGATTCCCAGATTTCTAAAGATGTAGAAAAAAGTATTAAAAAAAACAAAAAGCATTATTTAGATTTTTTAACGTGTACATTATTTTATATATCATTTGTTTAAAAAATTTTATACTTGTATTATTTGGGTCATTTTTTTTGTATTAAATAGGTAAAAAATTCTACTCATGTAAAACACAAACTTTTGTAAGTTTTGTTATTTGAAATAAAAAAAATTTATTGGGTCCCATATCTCATTTAATGTTTGTCTCTTGATATTGTAGTTTTCAAAAAAAATACTTGACAGTTTGATGTTTTGCTTGCTGGATTTCGTTTGCATGACTCGCATTTTTGTGATTTTGGATTTCGTGTTTGAAATTTGGGTTTTCTTTGCCACGATCTCAGTTATTTTTTATTTCATTGTGATTTGATCATTTTTTCCTTTTCCGTTTAGGTAATCATGATTGTGTAATAAAGCACGCACATAAGATGGTCATGGTTTGCGAAGCATAATTACGACGCTCATTATTTCAGATTTGTTATATCAGTTTTTTGTTCCTCTTTTCTATTTGACTCTCATTCTTGTATATAAATCACATGAACTTGTTGGAATTAGGATTTAATGCTTGAATCTGAAATCACCTTTGTTGTCCATTATTGCTTGATGAAATGTCAATTTGATGTGTGCCTATTCGATGATGTCAATAGAAAATCTCTTCTAATGAATTTAAGAACAAATAATTGCACTAAAGAATTTTTAGAGAGAGAGTGTGTATGTAAGAGAAATAGAGAAAGTTATGGATGGCTTTGAAATTGAGCTTTGGAAAGTTTTGATATTATGTAAGCATTGATCATTTATAAATCAAAATGTTAATCTTGCAAAAGCATGAGTACATGGCATATGATTGTGGTTTGATCTGACAAGTACCTTCTTGTTGTATCAAGTGCATAAAAAATGAGTCCTAATTGGTTTCATTTGATTAGACTGCTGGCAATACAGGTTAACTTTCTATTGCCCCATGAAAAAAGGAGACATTTAACTGTATATCATTTTGTTGTTGTTTACTTTATCAAATTACTTTTTATCATGCACAAGTGTGCATGCACATGCTGCTCTCAAAACCTATTTGTGATTGAACTTTTGATTTATCATTGTGATAGTCTAGCAAGCCAGTCAGGCTGAATTCCAGGTAGCATTGTAGATTCATAAAGAAGTTGAGCCAATGTTCATTGGGTAGATACTGATGAATGAGAAGAGCTACACCACTACAAATAACATATCCAATGGGTAGATACTAATGGTCATGCATTTGACAAAAAGGAAAAAACATAAAGAAAAAGAATTCTAAAATAAAAATAATGGCAAAAGATATCACTAGAAGTCTAGAACTACATAGAAAAAAAATCAGGAAAACAAAAATATAGCACCGACTAAACTGTACAAGGGCAGAGTAGAGAGTTCTCCGTTATTAATTTTGAAGATCCTTTAAAGATTATTTCTTTCTTCTTAATGTTTGAATCCCTATCCAAACAGTTCTGCAAATGGGGCTAAGACATGCATCTATGTTATTAAAATAATTCCTACACACAAGTAGATAAAGCAAAGTTTGCCACTTCAAAATGACACCCATTTAAAAGAAGGGAAAAGTGTCAATGAAAAAATAAAGGAACCAACACTACTAGAAAAATATGATTTGACGATGCACATTCTACGTCAGTGTTGAAGAACCTGTCGTAGTTGTCAACACGGTGGCATTTACGTAATTATATAAGTTTTTATGTGGCGCGTTTGTTGTACAACGACATTTGTCTATAACCCCGTCGTTAAAGTTTTGATGGAAGTCATCAAAGACGGTGCTTGTAGGTACACCGTCCTAGAAATAGTCACATACAAAGTCGATGTCATTAAACACCATCGTAAATTTTGTAGTTTATATAGTCTCGCGGTAAACACCCTCTCTCGTACCCTCCAAAAACCTAGCGCCCCCGCTATTGCTTGAACTACTTCATCCCGCCGTGAACTCCATCCCGCTACCACCCTGACGTTTTGTTTCCCGCCGTGAAGTACTTGAAGCCGAAGTGGACCTGCTGCTCCCACCACCGCCACGTAGCCGAAGTCGTGCCTTTTTGAGTGGCGTTGCCACCTTTCGAGTGTTCCTGAAGGTAAGGATGTCGAAGTTTTTGAGTTCTGTTTTGGTAATGGTTCAATATGTTATAGTATTAAGGGTTTTTGAGTTGTTCTTTGGTAATGCTTGAATATCTGATTATCGACTTGTTCACTTGCCCTGACAATGTCATCGTTCAATATGCAAAAA
Source organism: Glycine max (assembly GCF_000004515.6). Lineage (NCBI taxonomy): Eukaryota > Viridiplantae > Streptophyta > Magnoliopsida > Fabales > Fabaceae > Glycine > Glycine max. The sequence goes on along the minus strand of NC_038246.2, from coordinate 17,027,873 downwards.
GGATTTGAAGCAAAATAAGTGAAAATCGTGCCCTTTTGTGTTTAATTGTTAGTATTTGAATTGTTTGTGGTTGTACCTTTACATAAACTACAAACCCTCTTTCCCAATTGGTATCCCATTTGATTTCCAAACATGCTCTAAGACGCTGATATTGAGAAAGTGATTTCCGAACATGCTGCAATCCCATTCCACTCATTGTTCATGTTACTGTACTAGTGTTGTTCACACTTATCGTGGGGAAACTCTGCTCGGGAAGAATGTATTGTTATAACCATCCTTTGAAAAAAATAAATTGTGTGAAACAAGTTACTATAGTATACATCTATCAACTGCAGGCTGCTATTTGGAACTAAGTACGAAAAGGTCACTCATAGAAACTAAGTACAAAAAGGTGCGTATCTTCTGAATCTGAAATACAGTTTTGCATCTGTTTCTATTGGTTCCAGGTTGTTATTGTATGGGCTCTCTTCAGACTTTTTCGTATTCTCATATTTCATACCTGTGTTTAGTTCAAATTGTCAACTCATAGAAATAATGTTATTTTGTTCTTCAGCGCCTGCATAATATTAAAATTATGGTATGCAATTCCTAATAATAAAACCAATCTTCATATATTTTTAATTTTAAATAGATATTGTATTTTTATGATAGATGTGTCAACATAGATCCAGAATTCTGGATGTTGATTCTGTCATTGTTAACTGTGGCTTGTTAGCTATTGGAAATTTGGTTTTGTACTCATTTTATTAGATTCCAATAAGATTGTCTTAGTGAATGATAACTTTAATCTAGACCAAAAAAACTATTGGAAATTTGGAATAGGGAAAGAAAGCCATAGAGAATGGGCAACGACATCTTATATTAGTGCATGCGATTTTCCTCTGTGTCCAACTTGAAAAATTGTGAAGAGTGTAAAATTTATTATCTCCTTAATTAGGACAGCATAGCATCACCTTCATATATAGCTAAAAGATGTAATAGTTTGTTACACCTTACAAGACAATAGAATAAACACTAGAAATTAGTTACCTGCTATTTGCAGGTTGATTTAAAAGAAATGCAACCTCTTTAGCACTATGAACATCCACTACTTTGAGATCAGAAACTTGTGTATTTCCATTTGCGTCATGTTTGATTGTATATTGTTTTCCAGGAGTACCATTTTCCATGCGTGTTGTTGTAGATATCAGATCACGGATCCTTTCATTGTATAT
>NC_038246.2:17024085-17026543 GCF_000004515.6 Glycine max | reverse complement strand
ACCTACATTTCATATTTCCAGCCTTGAGGTTGTTGAGACTGCTTTGTTTGAAATATTTGCTCTAATGAACGAGGTATCAAGCCCTTCTCCTCTAGATGTCCAGGCCTTCCCATCATTGTATAGGTTTTCCCTGACCCTGTCTGACCACAGGCAAAGATGCAAACCTGGAAAAGAAAAAACATCACCATATTATTAGACATCAATGTATATAGTATATATATTGATTTACAAACATTCATGCTAGAAAGGCAACATCCAACACCAAATCTAACAGATAGACATTTGTCTCACAACACTGATATGTCAGAACCAAAGAATAATAGGGCAAAGAAGGGCAAAAATACAATACAACATGAAAGTGAGTATAGAAAATAAAGGGTTTTAGAATTCTGCTTTTCCAAAATTGACTAGTAATAGTGCATTAAATGGTTGATCCATATGTATATACGATTTTAAATGAATAGTGCTTTAGAGATGACAGAAGAACTTTGAAATTACCTTGTAACCATCAAAAGCACTTGGTACAAGCTGTGAAATTTCTACAAAAACTTCTTCTTGTGACGCCTCTGGTGTAAAAACTTTATCAAATGTAAAAGAATGTTTTTGGCCTAAGAACAAAACAAGAGCAACATGAGTTGATATTTTTACAGCCCCATCTAATTCAAGGAAAATGAAATAAGAATTGTTTAAAATACATCATCACAACAGATATACCATTTTGGGCTAGGTCAATGGCTCATCCAGAAGTTTCCATTGATGTTGGATAACTGAAAATCTTCCCTTCTGTGCTACAACTTTCATCAGCTAATAAAGGCCTCACTCGACAGAATACACGAATGTTCCCTTTTAACTCCTGTTAATATGAAGATTATTAAGGTGTCAATTATTATTATCAACGTTTTGGTTCAGGGAATTACCAAAATTGTATTATGTAATTTTTTCCTCAGCCTCTCCTCTTCTATAAGTTTATATTCTGCATCTGCTAAGCGTCTTTGCTACTCATTCACAAATTTTTGTTGTCCTTTGTACTCTGTCCTTGTCTCGTATGCAGATATATTAGACACCTAACAAGGAACAAAATCTATGAATAAGATAAATAATCATCATAATGTATATGTCAAGGACCAACTAAAGAATTAAGCAATTAGGTAAAATTTCACATTCTTTATCTAACAAATATATCAAATGGTTCTATACCTAGTAGTATACAACTATTAAAAAAAATTCTTGATTACCTGCAGTTTCTTCTCTGTAGTTGCTAGTTGCTCTTCCAATGCCTTTATCTGATTATCTTTCAAAGAACATTTTTCCTGGAGGAAGAAAGCTCATCCTCTCATAACTCCACAATAACAGAATGGTGTGATATTTAATTAAAATAAATAGGGTATACAAACCTACCTCCAGATCATTGGCTTTTAAGGTCAAGCTGTCCAATTCAGTGGAGGAGTGCTTCCTAGATTCTTTAACTTTCTCTAATTCAGAACTTAAAGTTTGTACTTGAGATAATTGTCAGTCTTGCTCATCTCTTACTTGTTGCAACTCTCCTCTAAGAGAGGAAACTTCTGTAGCCAGGACATCCTTCTGTTTTATAGCCTCCTCTTGAGAAGACTAATAAAAGAACCAAGGAAACTAGGTAATATACCAGCTGCATGATAAGTAAGAAATAAAAGAGAACAAAAAAGACAGCAAAACAAGTTCAATAACTGGGGTCATCGGAATTTTTTTGAAAGATTAAGATAGTTATCTTAAATCTAAAACCAAAAATTACATGTGCCTAAAATTAAGATAAAACAATATAAAATAAAGTATTACAACAACTCTTAAAACTCTGCAATCAACTAAACTTGGCAGGATATTAGCACTTTCAGTTCTTTGATCCTTCTTAACAAGGATTCTTATGAGATCTTTAGGGCATATATACCTTAAGATCATATAGTTTCCACTTTCCACTACTAAAAATAATGCGGAAAGACCAAAAGCATCAGGTCTTGTAGGAGTAACATCTTGTTACTCTCTGTTATTTTCACTAATATTCCAATTTCTTTAATATATGAAAAGTGTTATTAAATTCTTGCTCGTGTTTGTATGTTTATTAATAAAAGTTTTAAAATGATTTGGATAAAATGGTTTTTTTGAAATCAATCTTGGTTAAAACTAATTTTGAAGTGATGTATCATTTATGTTTTGTTAGTAGTAAAATTCAATATTTTATCCAACAATGCAAACATTGTCAAACATATTGCTTCAACTTAAAATCCAATTACTTTGTTCGAATCCTAGTACATAGTTGTCTTAAATACTTGAAGGGAGAGTTTTACTGTCAATAATGGTCATCTAAGTTGGAAATTAAAGATTGTCTCAAGTGGAAGATACATGTGATTAAGACAAAAAACTTAAAATCCAATTATATATTCAAATACAGCATGACATTAACTGGAATGACAGCAAAATTTTACAA
>NC_038246.2:17017777-17018973 GCF_000004515.6 Glycine max | reverse complement strand
GTGACATATAGGATCAAGACGTATGATCCATTCAATTCTTGGAAGAGGTCTCAGCATGTACCCTCCCTTTCTTACACAAAGGCATCTGTCAAATTGGAAGACCACTGATTAAAATGTGTATCGAAATCTTTCTCCATAGCTTTAAGCCAGGACTAGACTAGAAGAAGCGCTTCATCCATCAGCTTGCTTGCATTAAAAGTTTGGTTATCAAAGACCACCTTATTTCTATGTTGCCATATGGTCCTTGTGAGGGCTATCCACCAATAGCTCCATCTTATATCTTTTGTTCGTGTAGCATTCCTTCTGCTGTGCTGCATGAAATGATCTTTTTGTTCTTTCGGGAAAGCACCCACTGAATTAACCCATGAGAGTGACTCCCACCACAAGGGGAGGACCTTACTGCAATTGAAGAAAAGGTGTGCTGCAACCTCCTCCGAATTGTTGCATAACGGGCACATTGGGTCACTTATCTCTACTTGTCTCCCTCTTAGATTCATCTTCATTTGTAAGCGGTCTTTGATAAGCCGCCATGTAAATACCGCTGCCTTAGGTGGTATCTTAAGTTTCCACAAAAGCACAAAAATCCCATCCTCTGTGTCCCCCCTTATTTCCTCTGCTTCTATTATAATTCACGCTTGTCCTTGTCCTTGTGCTGGTTCTTTCAACATAGGGTTTGAGGAATTAGTGTAATATAGAAGAAGCGTAGGTCTAATGTTTTTGTCGCAACATGCCCGTTTGCGGGCGAGCGAGGCGAGGGTCACGGGTGCGCTTTCCAAGGGAGGAAAGATGCGTGGAGTCGCCACCAACATTTATTTGTGGAAAACGTCGGAAAAACCGAAGGAAACCGGTCAAAAAGAAAATTCCAAGTTTGGGAGTTGTATTTGCGTTTGAGGAAGGTATTAGCACCTCTCACGTTTGTCTCAAAGGACAACAGCCTTATTTTTTAGATTTGTGGAAATTGTGTTACCTTAACTTTTATTTCTTTTTATTTTTTGAGGTCGACAAAAGCGGGGCTCTTGCTCCTACGTACCCTCCATCGAAGAGGAAATCAGACCTACGTAGTTCTTCTTTAAGGGTGAATCAAGCGATTCTTTTTACTTGGAAGGTGATCATCTTAAGGCGTTGGACCTTAAAAATGATCCATTTACTTGGTAAGAAAAATTGAGATAATAAATTTTCAAATCCTTTTTTAATGA
>NC_038246.2:17009244-17012172 GCF_000004515.6 Glycine max | reverse complement strand
CTCTCAAGGCCTCACTCTTTTTCCACTCATAACACCACATTCTCACTTTCTAACCCTAGGTTAACTCTACCCTTCATCTCTAACAGTTTTCCATAAGCAATTTCAGCACATAAACATCACAAGCATCATCATAAGAACCCTAAAACTGAATGGGTAAGCTTAACTCATCCAAACATGGCAAGTTCAACATGCTTTCAACAAATTTCTTCACAAATAACTATCATGAAGCAGAAAACTAGCAAAACTACCCATCATATCTCCCAAAACCCCATACCCACGAAAATCAAGAGAGGAAGAAGTCCACCCAAACCTGAAATTTCGAAGTCCCACACGTAGAGACACGCTTCACGACTCCGAAAATGCCCTCCTTTCGCGATTTGGAGCAGAAATGGGCACCAAAGGTTGAAGCTTTGTTGGGCAACAATGGTGGATGAAGAAGAAGGAGAAAAGCAACGTGAGGGAGAGGGAGAAAGAGCTGTCTGAAATTTCTGGGCTGAGTGAGGAGAGAGAATACAGCTTTTTGGTTTTAAATAAAGGGTTTTCTCTTTTTCTATTATTTTATTTAAGCTATGCCACATGTCCCCATTTGAGTGGAGCAAAAAGGGCCCACTTTCTCTTTTGATTGTGACCCATACTCAGCCACAAAAAGTGAGAAAAACCTGACCTTTGAAACGCTAAAATCCTGCCTCGGTTTGCATGCCATTTCTCTGGTTCCAGTTCCTCGCGCTTCTCTGCGTCCGTCGGGGCCAGTTTTCGAAAGCAAGCAATATATATATCAAAACGCTCAGAATAAAACCCCGAGCGTGGTTCAGAGGTTGGTTTCGTTAAATTTTAAGTCGCACACAAAACGATGATTTTTAGACTAATTAATTAAGAATTAACCCATAACCTCCCAGTTATGGATTTCTCTTCCTTAATTAGCCTAACCCGCATATCTTGCCCCCACTATTCCTACTTCTATCAAGAACATGTATGCATATACACTGAATAATACTTATATATATATATATAATCATTCAAAATACATCGTTTCCAAAAATTTCAGGTAGAAATTTCCAGGATGTCACACTGAGGGCGTCTGCATCGAAAGGAATCCACTGGCCCCTTACCCATGACCGGAGGTCCCGTACGCCCTCCTCTGTAGGCCAAGCATTGGCGTAAAACTCGAGAATCTGTGTACTCGTCGTCCCTGAGCTGGACACGTCTCTCTTGGTGGAAGGACCATCCCTTGATGGCTTTGAAATGCTGCTGGTGCTCAGCGCTCCTGAAACGATGGCTATCGAACTCGGGAGCGGCACTAGTCCCTGCGGCCGCGGCGTTCTTCCTAGATCTCTTTGAGGCAAGCTTCCTCGGGGCCATTTCCTATGAAGACAAACATTTGGAAAGTTAGTCTACAGGATAATGCTTATTTTAACACAAAAATGATATGCTAATCTTTCCGATTTAGAACAAACTCATGCACACATTAATGTAGCACATTTATGAACATGCGTATGTGTAAAATATCCTACTATTTATGTCAACATACAAGAACATTCAACACATTCTAGTTACCACACATATATATATACATCTTTGAAAAGAACACACATTCTCGTGCTCAAGGCATTGTGTCAAAATTTACACCTAATCACATCCTAAATATTCTGCTATCACAAACTACCTATACATATTTGAAGTATTTAACACACAAATTTATGTTGTTTCACTCACATTTTTTTATATGCACATTGGAAAGCTAATTACGTCATGCGCATACTTGCATTTGAAAAGGAAATTCCATGCCATCTATATACATTTGAGGGATAATTCCACACCATATATCCATACCATTGAAAGGTATTTTCCATGTTTCCTAGATGCAAAGTATCCCTCATGGGGGCAGCCAAATTCTTAGTAGAAAACCCTCTCAAGCATGTCCTAATTTTCATGTTTTTCCACTTTCAAAACAAAAATTTAGATTTTTAGACATAAGCCATGTTTCCTTGCATTGAAGCTAAGAGCTTGGGTTTCTAAGCTTAGAACTGCATTTGGGCACCTATTCTGAATCCTCTATGTTGTCCCTATGTATATAAAACAATCCCACAATCCCAATCTTACAAAACCATATTCATATGTCATTGAGGCATTTCACCGAGCACTTGGTGGGCGCATGTTTAGGCATAAATTGCAAGAGAATGGGGGCAATGTGGCATGCCCCATTGCTTCAAAATACAACATAGGCCTAAGGCCATTCCCTACAACCCCTCAATTCAAACAAATCAAGCATAAAAAGCAATCCAAAACTGCCCCACAAATATGAGTACATTCTCACAATTTAGAGCACTAAAAGATGAACAAAAGGCACCAATGGAAAGCTAAAAACTCAAGGATTGAATACTTACTTGCTGGAGTGAGTAGGAATACCAAAAATGAAAGCAAAATGCAACCAAAAGTGGCTTGGGGAAGCAAAAACCGCAAGCCTCGTGAGTTCTCTCTTTTTGAATGAGAGGGGGGCGGGGGGGGGGGGGGGAAATTTTTGGGTGCAAAAAAAGTTCCCCTCCCCCCTTTTTTATAAACTGGGGCAGGGGTTGCTCACCTAGGGGAGCTCAGCTCACCCAGGCGAGCTAACCTGCCAAATTTTTTTTTTTAGGGGAAACACAACCCTGGCCCCCCCTACTTAAGTTAAAACAGGGATTCATTACTTATTTTAAACAACCAATAGTAATAATTAATGGAAATTCAAAAGATACTGGGCTGCCTTGCAGCGATGTTTTCTGCTTGTCCAACACCGGGAAAGGACAAACACCTGTCGGTCGTGACCCCATCCTCCATTTGCATCCCTCCCTAAATACCCGAAAATAGGAAGCAAACAATGGGCAACAAATCCTGACCCGGCCAACCTCCTAACTTGGTTGATTTCTGCCCTCAACTTTGTCTTGACTTCTG
>NC_038246.2:16976749-17008165 GCF_000004515.6 Glycine max | reverse complement strand
AGGGGTGGAGTTATGATGCTGGATCTTGAAATCCTCGCACATTTCCTGCATCATTTTGTTGTTCAGATTGGTGCCATGGTCAATACTGATCTTCTTAGGGAGTCCGTATCAACAAATTAGCTCCCTCTTTATGAATCTGACCACCACACTTCTCGTGACATTAGTATAAGAAGCCGCTTCGACCCATTTGGTGAAGTAATCTATCGCCACAAGAATGAAGCGATGACCGTTCGAAGCTTTGGGTTCGATGGCCCCAATGACATCTATTCCCCACTTGGAAAAAGGCCAAGGGGCGGACATAACATTCAGAGGATGTGGCGGAACATTGACATTGTCCGCGTATGCTTGACATTTATGACATTTCCTTACATGGGCGCAGCAATCGCTTTCCATAGTGAGCCAGTAATAACCGGCTCTAAGGATCTTCCTGGCCATAGCATGCCCATTGGCATGTGTCCCAAATGAACCCCCGTGGATTTCCTCAATCATGTAGTTTGCCTCTTTGGCATCTACGCATCGTAGGAGGGTCATGTCGTGGTTTCGTTTGTACAGGATGGTACCACCCACAAAGAAACTAGTAGCCAATCTCCTTAACGTTCTTTTGTCATTGTCGGAAATCCCTGGTGGATATTCTTTGTTCTCAACATATTGTTTGATGTCGAAGTACCACGGTTTCCCATCCCGCTCTTCCTCTATCGCACAACAATGTGCCGGCTTGCCCTGAGATCTGAATTCGATGTACGGCAGATCCCCGTGTGGGCAAGTTGAAACATGGATGCCAGGGTGGCCAATGCATCGGCCATTTGGTTCTCTTCCTGAGGTATGTGGTGGAATGAAATGTCGTCAAAGCATTCGGCTAACTTCAAGATGTGAGTTTGATAGAGTATCAACTTCGGATCCCTAGTTTCCCATTCTCCTCTCAACTGGCGTATTACCAAAGCCGAGTCTCCATACACTTTGAGTAGCTTTACATCAAAATCAATGGCCGCTTGAATCCCAAGGGCGCACGCTTCATATTCGGCCATATTGTTGGTACAATCGAAACCCAGCCTGGCCGTGAAAGGAATACACTGATCATCCGGGGACACAAGGACTGCCCCTACTCCATGGCCCAAAGCATTAGATGCCCCATCGAAGCAGACAATCCATTTTTCTATGTTCTCATGCGTCCGCTTCTCTTCGAACAGGGCCATGATGTCTTCATCTGAGAACTCAGGGTGCATCGGCCGATAATCCTGGAGGGGTTGCTGGGCCAAATAATCTGCCAAGGCGCTTCCCTTTACCTCCTTTTGGGTGACGTACACAATATCGAATTCAGATAGTAGTACCTGCCACCTAGCGATTCGTCCCGTGAGGGCCGGTTTCTCAAAGATGTATTTCACGGGATCCATTTTGGAAATAAGCCACGTGGTATGACTGAGCATGTACTGCCTAAGCCGATGTGATGCCCATACCAGGGCGCAACACATCCTTTCCAGCATTGAGTAATTCATCTCACATGCGGTAAACTTCTTGCTTAGATAGTAAATGGCTTGTTCCTTTTTCCCAGAATCATCGTGCTGACCCAACACGCACCCCATAGACTCGTCTAACACAGCCATGTACAGGAAAAGAGGTCTTCCTGTTACAGGTGGCATGAGCACTGGGGGGTTTGCGAGGCTCTGTTTGATCTTCTCGAAGGTCTCTTGGCAGTCGCTGTTCCCCAGGACCGCCAGGTTCTTACGTAATAGCTTAAAAATGGGCTCACATGTAGGGGTGAGTTGCGAGATAAATCTCGCGATGTAATTCAACCTGCCCAAGAAACCTCGAACCTGCTTCTCCGTGCATGGTTCCAGCATTTCAAGAATGGCCTTCACTTTCTCGGGATCTATCTCTATCCCTTTCTGACTTACGATGAATCCCAGCAACTTCCCCGACTTTACCCCGAAGGTGCACTTGGTTGGGTTTAGCTTTAGTTGGTATTTCCGCAACCTTCCAAACAGCTTACGCAGATTGACGAGGTGTTCGTCCTCAATTCAAGATTTGGCAATCATGTCATCTACGTAGACCTGTATCTCCTTATGCATCATGTCATGGAACAACGCTACCCTGGCACGCTGATAGGTTGCCCTAGCATTTTTCAGCCCGAAGGCCATCACTTTATAGCAGAACGTTCCCCATAAGGTGAGGAAAGTAGTCTTCTCCACATCTTCGGGTGCCATCTTTATCTAATTATACCCTGAGAAACCATCCATAAAAGAGAAAAGGGCGAACTTGGCTGTATTATCTACCAATATATCAATGTGTGGCAGGGGAAAATTGTCTTTAGGACTGGCTCGGTTTAAGTCCCGCTAGTCTACACACATTCGCACCTTGCCATCCTTTTTCGGGACCGGGACAATGTTGGCCACCCACTCTGGGTATCGAGCTACAACTAAGAAACCTGCATCGAACTGCTTTCTCACTTCTTCTTTGATTTTTAAAGACATTTCGGGTCTCATCCTTCGTAGCTTTTGCTTAACCGGGGAAGACCCAGGATTCAATGGCAACTTATGCTGCACAATGTCGGAGTCCAGACCGGGCATGTCTTGGTAGGACCATGCAAAGACGTCTTGATATTCTTCAAGAAGGGTTATCAAGCCTTGGCAGATAGGTGCGGTCATACTGGTTCCTACTTTTACTTCTTCCTTTCCCTCTCCGGTCCCTAAGTTTACCAGTTCGGTTTCCTCTTGGTGAGGCTTCATTTCGCGTTCTTCCTGAGCAATCAACCTCTCCAACTCTGGTGAGAGGGCGTCCTCTTCCTCTTCTTCGTTCATCGTTTGGCTTACATCTCGTTCGAAATCAATTGTCAAACCCTCGTCGTTAGGATCCTCAAAGAATCGACCCTCATATCTATACCAATCAAAACAAAAGAAACAAAAACATGCAAAATGATATGAGAAAAGATGGAACTGCAAGAACAGATGAAACAAGATCTCTTTGTTTATTTAATAAGGTAGGTTTCACAAAACAAAAGAGAAAGGAATCTATAGCCTCTAATTACATTGAATCAGCGGTATAGACCTTTGACTGGCTTATCACGTGCCAGTTCCCCACTTGGGAATCGGGATGGCATGGTTGCACGAAATTTGGCGGGTCTTCAGGGAACTCCTCTCCTACTGCTGCCACCTCTTCCTCGGACATTATTCCGGCACTGGTGAAACACTGGCTAACATGGTGGGGCCATCCCTATCCGCCCGGAATCTTGATGGCGCATTTCTCCTTCCTAGCATCCCGGGTTCATACCCCAACCCATATTTGTTCGGGTTTCCTCTAATATCGACCACGTTGGCATTCCCGAGGCCGTCCTTGCCCAGACCCATTCCGGGCTCATATCCGTGCTTGAGCATCACCCGTGCCACCATTACGGCCGCATTGGAGAGTGAAGGTAGCAACGGGCTCATTTCCACAGAGGCACAACTCACCACCTCGAAGGATTGGAAAGCTGTTTCCAAAGATTCTACTGTTGCTTCTACATATGGTGCGGAGGAGGGGCAGCTCACCAACATATCCTCTTCGCCTGACACTATCACCAAAAGTCCACCAACCGCGAACTTCAATTTCTAGTGAAGTGTCGAAGGGACCACTCCCAGCGCATGAATCCAAGGTCTTCCCAAGAGGCAGCTGTAGGCGGGATTTATGTCCATCACTTGAAAAACCACATTGCAAGTGTGGGGGCCTATCTGAATGGGGATGTCGATTTCCCCCATCACTTCCCGCTGACTACCGTCGATTTCCCGTGACACACTAAAAGGAAGCTTCTCCAAGGTGGTCTTTGGCATCACATTTAAACTTGAACCATTGTCGTTGAGTACCTTCACGACGACATGGTCCATACATCTGACTGACACATGTAGAGCCTTGTTGTGCCCTCTCCCCTCAATGGGAATTTCTTCTTCCGCAAACGCGATATAATTATTGGTGGTTATATGATTAACAATGCCTTCAAAACCCTCAACTGAGATGTCGTGTGCTACATGGGCTTCGTTGAGGACTTTTATCAACAGTGCACGATGAGGCTCAGAGTTTATGAGCAATTCGAGTAAAGAGATTCTCATCGGAGTTTTATTCAGTTGCTCAACTACTTTAAACTCGCTTTGTTGGATGAGACGAAGGAACTCATGAGCCTCTTCCAAAGTCTTTCCTTGAAGACCTTCTTTCTTCTCAGCTCCCTTTACCACCGAAGGATCTACTTCTTTTGAGGGGGCGGCTATGTCTGTGGGCTCTTGGACCATGGGCGCTTTCCCCTTGGATGGCAATTCCATCGAGTGAGGGGGAGCGAACACCCGGCCACTGTGGGTTACGCCACTGAGGCCGGTGATGTTGGTCACCTTGGCTGACAAGGAGCCAACTTCGGTTGCAACTCTTTCTCCAAAAGTGGGAGGGGTATACTTCCACGGAATGGCCTTATTGCTTTGATATGCAAACGACGTCGGCTTAGGCGTTGTCCGGGGGTACTTGGGTGTGGAGCCGGTCCCTTTCCTAGTGAAACATATTACTAGGGCTTTGGGGGAACCTTCTTTTCTTCCGACTGCATGAAAATCTATGGTTCTTCCCTCCCTCCTTTGGACACTTCGAGCTGCCCCCAGTCCATGAGCCGTTGAAGCAATTCTTCCACCACGGGACAGGTTTCCATGTCGTGTGACTCCCCGAGGTGAAACAAACATTCGTCCCTTTCGTCTCCGCCGCGGGAGACCATGCATGCCGCTTGCAGTGACTGGTAGATGAAGCTTCTAGATGTAGCCACATCTTCTAATCTCTTTGCCCCCGATGGGCCATGCTCTTCAATGGCATTTACGCTAGCCCCTCCATGACTGGCTAGTGGGTTGGTTTTAACGTTGGGGCCCCCCTCTTGGAATGATGGCCAACCGGCATTAATTAGGTGTTGCACCTTATATTTGAACGGCAGGCAGGAGTCAATGTTATGTCAGGGGGCTCCACTATGGTATGCACACTTGGCATCCGAGTTGTACCCCTTGGGGTATGGTGGCTGGAAGACCTTCCCGGGTATGGCCACCACCAAATTATTTTCCAATAATGAAGGCCACAACTCGGAGTATGCCATGGGAATAGGAGAGAAATCATCTCTCGGGGGGGGGGGGGGGGGGGGGGCGGGGTGCGCCGGTGGCATTATTATATCTCGCGCCAGGACTTGTATTATTGGCTGGCCGGGGTGTGGCTGGAGCTGTGTGTTGGGCAGGCGTTCTTTCTATTGTGGGTGGTCCTTTTACTTGAGTTGGGAGGGAGCTCCCAGCTCGGATTGAAAAGTTCGGGGGGCTGGGCTGGTATGAGTTTTGGATATTTTGGGGTGCTTTCATCCATGTTGGGGCGGTGGTGACCGCGTGGGTATCTCCTTCTTTTTTCCTCGTGCCGACCACTGGGGCTCTTCTGTTGTTGTTGGGGGCCATGTTGGAGGCATATTCAAACTTGCCTTTTCTCAGCCTGGACTCGATCCTTTCTCCGGCGAAGACGAGGTCCGCAAAGTTAGCTGGCATGTACCCTATCAGCTTCTCATAGTAGAATGTAGGCAACGTATCTACCATAATTGTGATCATCTCCCTCTCAGTCATGGGCGGGACGACTTGGGCTGCAAGGTTTCTCCACCTTTGGGCATATTCTTTAATGGACTCATGTTCTCGCTTGGTCATGCTCTGAAGCTGGTTCCGATCAGGAGCCATATCCGTGTTGTATTGGTACTGCCTAATGAAGGCAGTTGCCAAGTCTTTCCATGACCAGACCTAAGAAGCTTCCAGATTGGTATACCATGCCACTGCTGCTCCGGCTAAGCTGTCTTGAAAGAAATGCATCAACAACTTTTCGTCCGTAGAATATGCCCCCATCTTTCGGCAATACATCCGAAGATGTCCTTTTGGACATGTCGTCCCTTTGTATTTATCAAAATCTGGTACTTTGAACTTGGGAGGGATGACGATGTCAGGTACCAGACACAGATCCGCCAAATCTGAGAACGGGTAGTTGCCGAGGCCTTCTACCACCCTCAGCCTCTCTTCAAGTAAATCAATCTTTCCCTTATCTTTTGCAAAGGGAACGGATTCTTTAACGGGTGCGGGTGGAGACGGGACATGGCGGACTATGTTTGGTTGGGGCAATTCATGGGGGGCCGGATCCTTGAGGGGCAGTAGAGGGCCTAGACGGGCATCTTCTTCATTGTCTTCTTGCAGGGGATAATCGGCATAAGGAGGGAGTTGCCCCTCGAAGGTAGGGGCTTGGTTCAAATCGTCCGGAGCGGTACGGGGAGTGAAGTCTGGAGGCAAGCCATAAGGGTAAGCTTGAGGACTATACCTCCAACCGAACACCGTCGTGTTTCTATCTCGGCCTAAGTTTATTGTGGGCTGTAGCACCGGTTCCGCTTCCCTAGCTGTATTGGAGGCGGTCGCCGTGGCATTATCCTCTATAGTTTTCTGAAGCTTTAGCATGGCCTCCGTGATAGAAGCCATTTGATCTTTAAAGGTCGATAGGTCGGCCTTCATCTGTTCTTGCACTCCCTCTTCATTATCCATTTTTCTGGATTGAGTGTTATAGGGGTGCCTCTGCACTTTCTTAGTTATTGTGAGTTCCCTAAAGAAACAAACAATGGTGAGTATGCCACCAAAACATGAATATGCTAATGAATGATCAGAGCACTTGGATCCACCTCAAGATTTTTAGATAACGTGATGAGTTTCAGAACTTCTCGTTTTATAAAAAGGAACAAAGCTTTTATCTAGCCAAGATCATACAAAAGTGTTACAACAGAACCTAACAGTTTCTAATTATATGGGCCATCAAATCTATCATGTGTTGACAGTAGTTGATTAGCTCATGAATTTCCTCAGGGGCTGTACACACTTCAGCGATGGCCTTTGCTTTGGCTAATAGTTGCGGGAGGTCTTGACTTCCATTCAAGGTCAAGGCGAACCTATCCATCCACATGGTCGCTTCTTGATGCAATGCATCAATCACCCTCCCTCTTGCTTCCTTCTCGGCGTACGCTTGTGCGAAGTCCTCTACTAGCTTTTGTTCATGGGTCAACGACTGGTTTAACTCTTCCTTGTATTGCCCTATGATAGCTAGCATGCTTTGCTCCGTGGCTTCCAAGTGTTGAGCCAAACTCCTTTTGGATCTAAAGCAAGCAGCTAACTCTTCCTTTAAGATCATGCCATGCACCCGTGACTTGTCCCTTTCCTCTCTCCGGAGCTTGAGCTCATTGTTGCTGCCCCACAAAGCTCCTCGTAATTTATCTTGGCCATGTTCCTCCTTGCGGGCCCTTTTGGTTTCTTGTTCAAGGGCTCTTGCAGTGGCCGCATTTTCCTCTCGTAACTCGGTGCACTCTTTCCGGATGTTTGTAGCGGCTGTCTTGAATTTTTCTTTGGCGAGTCTTGCCTTCCCTAGCTCTAATTTTAGAGCTTGGACTTCTTCATCTTCCTTTGGAGCTTCGAAGTTCTTCTCATCGATAAATTTCAACTTGGAGAGCCAATCTAACCCTCGCGTATGAGCTCTTAGCCATTCATGAGAACCACCGATGACGCCATTATGGATGCCCCTAAGTTCTTTATCTTTCCTCAACGGACTTCTCCATGCCTTGTGGACTCTTTGTACAACCTCGAGACTTTGCGCGCCGAAATCTCTCACAAGGAAAGGCGAGAGGTTCTCTTCCATTGGTGCTCCCCTCATGGGGTACCCTAGCTGTCTTATGGCAAGTGCGGGATTATAGTTAATACAACCTCTCGTCCCTATCAACGGAACATTAGGGTAGTCCCCACATGAGAAGAGAACTCCCTCCTTTCCTTCCTTCCATCAAGGAAACCAATTAATTGTGCTGCCTTCTATCCCAGCCAAGTGTTGGTCCCAATCGACATTTCTTTTTTCGACGCACGAGCGATAACTTTGAAGCGGACACGGGTGTCTTATGTCTTGTTGGAATAGGTGTGAAACCAACCACACACAAAGAGCGGGCAAGCAGCAGACGATCCGTGCGCTGTTCTTCTCGCACCTTTGGTCAAATGTATAGAATAAGTCCACCAAGATAGCCACCACTGGGCTTTCCTTGCTATGGTGATATGCAAGGAAAGCATCAATTGCGGCTAGGTCCACCAAACCATCCACGTTCGGAAAGAGGACAACCCCAAAGATCAGAAAAGCTAGTATATCCGCAAACGGGACCCACTTCTCTTGACTTGCCATATCCCTTCCCTTGCCTTCCAAGTATTTCCGCGGTAGGCCCACTACGCCGTTTCGAGTTTGCTTCATGCGATCCAACTCTCTTGCCGAATCTCCGACCACAGCTGCAATCTTACTCATGGAGGGAAGAAACCTGGAGAAAAGATACGGTTTTCTTCCCCCAAGAGGGCATCCTAATATCTCCTCAAACTCTTCAATAGTCGGTACCATTTGGAAGTCCCCAAACATGAAGCATCTCAACGGCTGGTCATAGTATTGGGCGAGGGATACAACAGCTTCCGTAAATACCTCCGCTACGGTCAAATCTAAAATCTTTCCATACACTTTGCGGAAGGCTTGCCTTTGGAGAGGTCCCATCAATCGTCCCAACTCCTTGAGACTGGTGACATCTAGACCCTTAATCTTGACTTGATAAAATCTTTTTCCGTTTTGATTTGTCCCCATCATTTACCTAAAAAAGGGGTGGATCAAGACTCCGATATGAATGATGCAATGCGCATGCATGAAACGGAAAGAAAACACAACAAAGGGGTAATTTACATATACGAGATAAAAAAGATCCATCTTTTTAATACTACGTTTTAGGCATTATGGCACCTCAACGTGTGTATTAAAAAGTGATGTATTGCTCTAGAGAAACAAAATATCACTAGCAAAACTATAATTTACGTGCTATTCGAAGAAAAATGCATGAGAACAAATGGCACGGAGCGTGTTCGCTCCATGCCCCTATTTGGGAACCTATAGGACAATATCTAGGGGTCTCTAATAACTACTCCCAACAATTCATAACTCACATGACCGTTTTCTAGAGGTATCATCACTCAATATAATAATATTGTGGCGGTATGGAATACCGGCGACAACATATTATAAAGAGAGAAAGCTCTAGATGAGGTTTCACTATTATCAAGCAAGTCGGAGACCTAGCATGATCATAGATTCACCTCCACTCCTTAGATTCCCATGAACCCGGGTATAGGGCCCCTTTTTTACTCAAACCCGTGGGTGCTTAGAATGCAGTGTAAAAATGCGGAAAAGATAGCAGTTATTATATTTACACAGTTCAAAAATGCACACACAAACTTTCACAATTCCACAATTTCCTAAAATAGGCCTAACACACAAAAATAGTCCCTAGTGGAGTCGCCAACTGTCGCAACATGCCTGTTTGCGGGCGAGCGAGGCGAGGGTCACGGGTGCGCTTTCCAAGGGAGGAAAGATGCGCGGAGTCACCACCAACTTTTATTTGTGGAAAACGTCGAAAAAACCGAAGGAAACCGGTCAAAAAGAAAATTCCAAGTTCGGGAGTTGTATTTACGTTTGAGGAAGGTATTAGCACCTCTCACGTTTGTCTCAAAGGACAACAGCCTTATTTTTTAGAATTGTGGAAATTGTGTTACCTTAACTTTTATTTCTTTTTATTTTTTGAGGTCGACATAAGTGGGGCTCTTGTTCCTACGTGCCCTCCATCGAAGAGGAAATCAGACCTACGTAGTTCTTCTTTAAGGGTGAATCAAGCGATTCTTTTTACTTGGAAGGTGATCATTTTAAGGCGTTGGACCTTAAAAATGATCCATTTACTTGGTAAGAAAAATTGAGATAATAAACTTTCAAATCCTTTTTTAATGAATTTTTGTGGACAAGCTTGACTTTGCGGGTTGATTTTAGCCTTAGTTTCACTTTAGTTATTAGTCAATTCAATTAAGAAAGAGAAATCCCAAAGAAAAACGTCCGATTGATTTTTTTTGCTTTATTTTACTAAAAGGTATTTTTTGATTATTATATTATTATTTTACCTTTTTTTTGATTTCCAACGTGGTTACGGCACGACCGAACGGTCGGATTTCATTTTAACAGAAATTAACGGATATTACTAATCAAATGATCGATGAAAATTTATTTTATTTTTTTATTAGGCGAGAAATGACTTAAATAAATGAGTGAAGCACGTCAAAAGAGGGTACGGAAAGTAAATGAAACGAGAAATAAAAGTACACGAAACAAATGGGGACCACCACGAGTACATAGAATGAATTGAAAAGCTCGGTTTGGGGTACTTACCGGTTGAAGACCGAAGAAAAACGAAGAACGAACGATGAATGTCGAAGAACGGTTGAAAATCTTCGCGTAATTACCCACGGAAACGTTACGGAAGCGCCTCGGCTTGGATTTTCTTCACGGAAACAATTTTCCTCAGCAATTTCAAGAGAATACGAAGTGCCAAGAAGGCTGAACCCCTTCCTTCTTCATTCCTCCCCCTATTTATAGCAAAATAGGGGAGGAGCTTGCCACCCAGCTCACCCAAGCGAGCTCAGCTCGCCCTGGTGAGCCAGGTTGCTTCCTCTAGAAGCAACCGCCTTCTGGAGGAAAAATCTGGAAGGCCCAAGTGGGTCTGGTTCCTATTTACACCCCCTTTTTTACTAAATACACCCTCCTTTACTTTTTTGGTGATTCTTTTTCCGTAACGTTACCAAACTTTACGAATTTCGTAACGACACTTATTTTCTTTCCATAAGGTTACGTAACCTTACGGATCATGTATTTTAGCTTTCGAAAAAGTTACGAAAACTCACGGATTGTGTAACAATACTTCCTTTTGGTTTCCGTCAAATTACGGAATTTCACGGATGGCGTAACCACGCTTCCTTTTGATTTCCGGCGCATCTCGGGACTTCACAGATTGTGCAACAAAAGGTGCCAAGTACTTCAAAGTGGTCAATCAAAGGTTGCATGCCATCAAGCAATAGTCCCCGAACAAAATTAGGGTATGACAGTTTTTTAAATAATTAAGAAAATTAGTATAAATGTAAAAAAAAATATATAATTTCACAAAAACTCATGGTTATAATCTTTTTTAAAGACATGTTAGAGTAATTTACTCTAATACTAATAACCATACATGATCAAAGTCTTAATTTAATGGAAAAATAATACATATATTCTAGGAAGCAATTATTTGTTGCTTTTAGTTACTTTGGTTCTTTGATGTGAAAATGTTGGGGGAGATGTGTGTACTTAACACGCTTCCCATACTGTAAAAAACAAAGACTCCACTTAATCAGATGTGCACAATTTTACTACTATTACTTTATCGAATTTCCCTTGACTGGAGTACCACGGTAGTTATATTGTAACATGTAGCTACGTCCTCTACCATTATCATGTACTATCATAGAAAGAAGAAGAACATTATCATTTAGAGAGTGCCTTTATTATTAAGATTCCACTCATGCCTTTTTTTTTACCAACAGAAGATGCGGAGAAGGAGTTTGCTTAAAAGAGTGTATTCCTGTCATTTCTTTTGGGAGAAAGATCAATTCAGTCATTTGCCAATAGGCTTTTCTCCCATGACCTATATATGCACTACATAGTACATAGTCATACTCACATGCTTGTCCGCATGCCTCCACTCTAAACTGAAAACGTTGCAGACAATGGTAACTAATTGATGAATAATAGTAACATCCAAAAATCCAATTACATAGTTGGCTCCAAGCAAATAGCTAGAGCCAAAAAATCATGACACTTAAAATTCTTTCTGCAAGTTTGCCTCCCCATAACCATTTTCATCTTGTCGGCAAGGTTTAGGTCTTATGAATGTTAACATTTAATATAGAAATACCTTCAAAACATCTAAACACAGTTACATCCCCACAGAAACTTTATCATTAGCTTATGACTGAAATCACTCATCTGCAACCCAAAACCATAAATTAACTTCCCAATCTCTGCTGCCCTGTCACATAAGCCTACTCAACCCCAGCCACTACCAGGCAGAGGTAAAGGAGCTTAAGAAAAAAGATAATAATTCAAGTGTACTAGCTAGAACTTCAAATATTTGAAGCTTGGCTACCTCTCATTATGTGTCTCTCTCAGTAGAACTTAATGATAATTCCCCATGTTCCCTTCCTTTCGTTCA
Source organism: Glycine max (assembly GCF_000004515.6). NCBI lineage: Eukaryota > Viridiplantae > Streptophyta > Magnoliopsida > Fabales > Fabaceae > Glycine > Glycine max. Next base: position 16,996,044 of record NC_038246.2, on the reverse strand, counting down.
TATTCTGCTACTTCTTCTTGATACACCACAGTGTTTACTACACTGGGGTTTTAGCCCAAATTGTTGAGGATCAACAACAATCATTGCTCAAACTGAAGTTGATTAACATGTTTTCACAACTTTTAGACAACAAAACAGAAGTAATCCAATGCAAAAATCAAGCAACTTTATTTAATAAGGAAAACCAGCCAAAAGGATGGGAACATAGAAACAATTAATACACGTGCTGTTATACCCTAATTTCATTCGGGGACCATCTGTTTGTTGGGATGCGACCCTCTCTTGATCACTTCGAGATCCTTGACGCTCATCGTTAGGCAATCCGTGAAGTTTCGCGACATGTTAGGAGTTGAAAGAACATTATTGCGCAATCCGTAAAGTTCTGTGACATTCTAGAAGCCGAAGAGGGGATGGTTGCGTAATCCGTAAAGTTTCGGGACATTACAAAAAGAAAACAAGTATCGTTATGTAATTCGTGAGGTTCCGTAACGTTACGGAAAAAGAATCAGCAAAAAAGGGGGCAAAGGGGGTGTATTTAGTAAAATGGGGGTGCAAATAGTAATTTTCAAATTTGGGCCCTTCTAGAGGTTTCTGGGCATTTTCTTGCTTAAGGTGGAATCACCCTAGCTTGCCTAGGCTAGCTGACCTCGCCTGGGCGACCTAGGTGGCAACCACCTCCCCTGTTTTGTTAAAAAATGGGCTTCCGGGACACCCGTAATGCTTTCGTAAAATTTCCATAACCCTAAATAAGCATATTTCACTTAATATGGGTGAGAAGGAAGAGAAAAAAGAAAAAAAAATCATGTCCTCTAGGCTTTCATAACTTTTCCGTAAATTACGAAAGAAGGGGGGTGAACATATCAAAATGGAGGGTGCGAATAGCAATTTTGAAATTTTCAAGTGGGTCTTCCAGAGTATTTTTCAAAGCTGGATTGCTTCTGGAGGAAGTAACCCAGCTCGCTTGGGCGGCAACCTCCTCCCCCTTTTTCCTATAAATAGTCTGAAGGGGGTTGTTTTAAGGATCCCTCAGCCCCCTAGCTATGTATTTCATCTGTTTTTAGTGGAAAAAATTATTTCCGTGAAGAAAATCCAAGCCGAGGTGCTTCCGTAATGCTTCCGAGATGTTTCCGTGAAGAAAATTATTTTCGGTTTTCTTTTCTTTCGTCTTTATCGCGCTTTTACCGTTTATTTAAGTCGTTTTCTCACCTAATAGATGATAAAATGAATTTCAACCTATCATTTGTGTTGTAATATCATTTAATCACTTTTAAAACAAAATCTAACCGATCGTTCACGCTGTAACCTCAGTTAAACTAAAAAAAAGCAAAATAAATAATAAAATAATCAAAATATCTTGAAAAATAATAATAAAATAATAAAAAAAATCAATCAGACGTTTTTCTTTGGAAATTTCCTTAGATCAATTGATTAATAACCAAAGTGAAACTAAGGCTAATTATATATATAAAAATTGATCCCTAATTTCCTATCTCTATATTTTTATATTTTCATGTTTATTTAATTTGATATTTATTTATTTATTCTAGATGTTTCTTTACTTTCTTTAGTATTATTTTCAACTAAACTTATTTAATAAATAAATAATTTCAATTCAATGTAGTCTATATCATACTTTCTGCTTACAATAATTTTCTTATATTTTATTTACTATAGTAATTTTAATTTACTAACAATTATATTTTAATAATATTTTTTAGATAAGTATTCAATCAACTCAACTTCAAGTACAAGGATCAATATCAATCTAGACAATCCTGATTTATTAAAGTTCAGATAGAGTAAAATGAACTTCCTTCTTTTATTTTGTTTTATTGCACATTTTGTAACATTCAACAAACAAAATTGTTAGTTTATTCTAATTCTTTGATTGATGTAGCTAAAAAATTATAAATTTCATATTAAATAACTACTTTGTAGAAAAAATGGAGCAACATTAAATAAAAGAACTATCTTCTCCAAATTCTACTAACATTGATCTTGACAAGAGAATGTCAAAAAATAGAAGATCTTTGCAAGATATAATATCCATGAGATGGTATCAAAATCACATGTATGCAACCCTATCATGACCTTCATGTTCATAATATTCAATAATACTTTATTTTTTCTTAGTTTTAACATATATAAAATAACAGAATAATGTGTTCACAATTGCAACAATCAATGAGATCGATGGTTCGGTTGAATTTTGAATTATGTTGCATGTGAGAGATGGTAAAAGAAAGTTACAAAAGAGGGAAATCAATACACTTGCAGAGAATGCAGGCAATCATCCAAGTACCCAACAAGGTTTAATGTTTTGTATATAATGAATTATTTTTTATAACATAATTAAATAAATATTAAAAACTTTGAAATCTTGTTTGGTTCAAGATAAAATTGAAAGTATATGATGACACCAACATAGCAACATTCACAATTTTCGATTGAGATGTGTAACAAATTCTAAACACGAAAGCATTTGAACTCCTTCACACCCGAAATGAAAATAAGGCTAACATACCCCATATTGATACCTTTTACAAAGACACTTTCATCCACTAATTAATATTTTTATGAAAAAAGGAACCCACTTCAACACAACAAATATCATCGGATGAGTCAGGTGAAGAACTAATTATAAGTTAAAGCCCAAAGCTACAAGCATCCAACAAGTCAAAAGGTGCATGTTCATCATCTAATGAAGAAGTTTATCAAATCTCACAAAGTCCATTAGGAAAGAAGGCAAATAAACAAATGGTTAGAAATCAAAGTCCAAAGCTACAACTATTGAAGAAGTTAAAAGATGCATCTTCATCATCAAAAGAAGAAGAAAATCTATTAAAAAGTGTGTAAAAACAATCTGTGATAAGTAAAAGCTCAAAGCTAAAAGCATCCAATAAGTCAAAAGATGCATCTTAATCATCAAATGAAGTTTATTCAATCTTTGAAAGTCCATTAAGGAGAAAGACGAATAAACAAGTTGGTCTGACATCCTTTGATGAAGAGTTAATCTTACTTTTAAGTTTAAAATGGATCACACCAAAGAAAACAAAATTCAAAAATAGGTCACCGGAAAAAGGAAATAAATACAAAAGGTCTATTTAAATGAACAATTTTTGGTGTTTATTTACATCATTTTTATGTTTTTTTACCATTATGGTTGACTATTTTTTTATTTCATTAAATATATTTTCTTAGACTGCTTTACTATGTCAATTTCACTTTATTCTAATATTGCACTTATCAAATTTATATATAATGCTTATTTTATCTTCAGGTTAATCAACTTTTGTTGAGTGGCCAGCCTCCAATTTTAGAATATTCCCTTCTAAATATATTGATAAATAAAAAATATCTTAATTTATACATAATTTTTTTTGTCTCCTTTAACAAAAAAATAATATAAAATATAATTCACAATTATATTTTAAAATTTAATTTATCAAACAAATGATTTATATAAATATTTCTTTAATTATTTATCAACCCGCGCAACACGCGGGTTTGTGTCTAGTGTAATATGACTATAAGTATTTGTGCATGTCTTTGTTTGAGGCACATTCTCCACAAGTATGCCAATGAGGATGTCTCACTAGGACTAGATGTGGACCACATAATGATCGAAGACTCTATTGTGGTACACCACTAGGTGAAGGTTTTTCTTGCATTTAAAGATGATACTGACTTGTATATATGAATTATTTATATTAAATCAAACTCACTAGGATATCTCACTAAAACCAATGTTATTTTTGACACAACATCGGTTTGTTTTTGCATATTTTACCTTTTCTGGTTTATTTCTTACTTTACAACATCGATTTTTTTTAACATAAGTTTTTTTATAACCGATGTTAACATTAATACTTTTAACCTTTGTTCAAAACCGATGTTAAATGCCCAAAATAAATGATGTTAAAAGCATTTTCTCTATAAGGCTGTAAGTTGTGAGATTGATTTCAAAAATAAAAGAGCAATTGAAAAAGTCATGTATTATTGTGGGTATGTTTGCATTATTTTCATTTTGGGTGTGAAGGAATTCGGAAGCCCTTCTATTTAGAATTTGATGAACATATCAATCAAACATTGTAAATGTTGCTACACTTGTATCCAGAGAAAGTAGAAATTCGAAAATGGTGACGATCAAAAATCAGACTTTCACTCCATTAGTGGAGGCGTGACTTTTCGGTAACTCGCATAAGCTAAAATGGTGCCTTAATTTTTTAAACCATGATGCAGCTCCACTCACCCACGTATTGCATCTTTAGTACACACCCACTTCATGAGTGATACATATGCAAGAGTAATATGTGTGTGTTGCACTCGCCTGTAGCTAAAGACAAAACGAAACATTTGTCTTCAATGCATCCTCCAATGATCAAAAAAGGGCTGAATTGTCATATATAAGGACATCATCCACCTAACACGTCTAACTTTGCTTGCAAGATCAAAAGCATGTCCACCCCAGACAACTTGCCAGAAGAAGCCTAAACAACAGTCGTCCAAGCTAGGGGAGCTTGACATGCCTCACAAACCTACAACTCTTACACTAGTCGAGGTTACCACCCTCGACACCGAACAATCTCCCTTAACACAAGACAATTTCCCTTGACACTAGATGATGGAAGCTTGCTTGTGGAGCTTTTATGGAGGTTGGATCTTTGAGCTTCAATGAGGTCCTTCAATGGTGATTTTCCACCATGGAGATGCAGTGGAAGGAAAAGGAGAAGAGGAGAAAGGAGGCACCATCCACTAGGGAATAAGCCATGGAAGAAGGAGCTTCGCCACCAAGAATGTGCCTTGGATAAGAAGCTTGGAGAGGATGATTCAATGGAGGAAAAGAGAGAGGGGGGAGCACAAAATTGAAGAATAAAAAGGGGAAGAGAAGTTGAACTTTGAGTTGTGTCTCACAAGACTCTCTCATTCATCAAAGTTACAGCAAGTGTTACACATGCTTCTATTTATAGACTAGGTAGCTTCCTTGAGAAGCTTTCTTGAGAAAACTTCCTTGAGAAGCTTCTTTCAGAAAACTTCCTTGAGAAGCTAGAGCTTAGCTACACACACCCCTCTAATAACTAAGCTCACCTCCTTGAAAAGCTTCCGTGAGACACTTCCTTGAGAAGCTTCCTTGAGAAGATTCCTAGAGAAGCTAGAGCTTAGCTACACACACCTCTCTAATAGCTAAGCGCACCTCCTTAAGATGAGAAGCTAGAGCTTAGCTACACACCCCTTATAATAGCTAAGCTCACCCCATGACAAAATACATGAAAATACAAAAAAAAGTCCCTACTACAAGGACTACTCAAAATGCCCTGAAATACAAGGCTAAAACCCTATACTACTAGAATGGCCAAAATACAAGGCCCAAAAGAAGGAAAAACCTATTCAAATATTTACAAAGAAGAGTGGATCCAACCTTGGCCCATGGGCTCAGAAATCTACCCTGAGGATCATGAGAACCCTAGGGCCTTCTTTAGTAGCTCTAGCCCAATCCTCTTGGATCCTTCTATCCAATACCCTTGGGGGTAAGATTGCATCACTAGATAACCTCTTTCGTTGACAAGCCGACTTAGAGCTTAGGGGGCTTATGTACTATCCAGGGTCCACAAAATACGCGTGACAAGCAATGTGGCCCTCAAATACACATGTTTGCCCTCCATGTTAGCCCTGCCTCATGAGCATGGACGTTCCACGCTTAGTAGGCGGGTTCCCAAACTGATAGGTTATCTCTAAGTACCCATTATTTGAATATGTTGTGACCTTTTTTTCTCGTGGCAGGTATTCAATTATCTACAAGGTACACATTATCTGTAAGCTACAATTATCTACAAGCTAGTCATTATCTGCAAGGGTTGTTACAACACCGTAACAATCCCAACCAATAAGGACCCGCAGCTTCCACTCCACTCTATAAGTACCAGGTTCTATCTCACCCTTTTACAAAATTTATTCTCACCTAACTCTCGTACTTACTTCAGTGTCGAAGTCCTTTATTTTGCAGGTCCCCCCTCTTGTCCTTTTAACAAAGGCTACTCTCAGTTCGACGTGCGAGATCTTAGAGCCTACCTTGGCCACGTCCACCCTGACAAGGGACAACTCTAGATTTTAGTAAGTATAGCTCTAAAAAGGAAATTTGATCTCATATACGTGTTAAATTGTTGATTAATGGATGTAAAAGCTTGACCAATTTTGTATGATAATTTTCTTGTAACAAGCTAAATTTTAGTGGATAACTCTAATAAAATAGTTTCAACTCAAGGCAAATTGTAGACATAGCTAAAAAGTGAAAATGATCATGTAGGCTGAGAATGATGGCTCTGAACTTAATAGTAGGATTTATTAGCTTATAGATGGAGGAAAAGACTAGGTAGATGCTGAGAACTATTTCCCTTTGGATGATCTCCTTTCTAAACTTACTCTTTTTTCCTCTATTATGAATGTTGTTTTTCCTCTATTCATTTAGTTCATTCTTTGCTTTCATAATTAATAGTTTTGTCCTTTGTGGATTTTTCTAATATATATGACCGAGAATGAATTTTTTGCATTGACCTATTCAAAAATCATACTACCATTTTCAGCTACCACTATTACGCCTTGATTTATTAATGTCATGTGAAGTATAATTTTGGATGAGGATTATTTATGTCTCTACTCTAACAAATACTTTGGCCATAAAAAAGAGAGTATATACTATGGACATAAAAAAATTATATACTATAGAAACGAACAAATAACGAATGGATGGCTCAAATTAGGCTTATTACTAAATATGCTAGGCTTATCTGTTAAGTAGGAATGATGGATCAGGTTTACCCCTTTTGGAAACAACAATTTGCCTTTACTGATGTAGTGTTGCTTTGCTTTGTACATTTCAGAATTCATGAAACAACATGATGTGTCGTAACATAACTTCTATAGTGTGATCCAACTATCTAGTTTTAGTCTTTTTTTATTCATTTTTGGGTTTTACTAATTTAGAATTTACAAAGTCTTTTCTCATTTTGTGTAGATATATCATAAAATTATATATACAAATATCAGAAAATTAGTAAAAGAAAAATATACTTATTCTCTAAAATAAACTAACTGAACCCCCTAATCTCCATTTGCACGGTGTAACGACAAGGAAAGAGAAAGGCATGGAGTGTAGGTCACGTGTCTTTCTCTCTCCTTGTTGCCGCCTAGGGTCTAGAGATGATTCATGTCCAACCCTTATAATTTAGGTTCCATGCTTGATTAATAAAAGATTTGTCAAGGAGCCATTAGTTTCAATGAAAATATTGCTTCAAACAGGAGAAAGGTGTAGATAATACTTTAAGGGGTATATCGTAACTACAATTCTACTTTTGTGCTGTTAATTTTGAACTTGTGCTGAACTTTTTTGATAGGCCTTAGTCATGAGTGAAGTTATTCCTTTAAATCCATTCATACCAAATTATCAATGTTGTAAGCCCCTGCTTCTAAATTTTTAAATTTAGAGCTGTGAATCGAAATCTTTGAGCTAATATTACGGGAAGACCACTGTCAACTATTTTGATTGCTGCATCAAATTAACAACATTGAGGCTAACATGGATGTTTTGAGGTGTTCTTATTTCAGGAAAAACTTTATTAGTTGATAATCATTTCAACAAGAAGGAGGATCACAGGTTGGAACAATTGATGTACTTGATTACATCCAGGTTGGTTTAGCATATCTTCCTTTTTTTATATAATATAGTATCATCGATGCATGCTTATGCTGATTGGGACTATGTGTAGCAAACTTCAGCATGTTTTTTACTTCTTAATTTCTTTGTCAGACTTTCCAGAGCTAGCAACTCTAGAGTAGCACTACAATATAAAGAGATAACAACCTTTCTTGGTCTAAATTAAAGATTAAAAAAGATACCACTTCAATCATGACGCAACCAAGTCAAATATGCACACATTTGCTTTTCTTTTTATGTTCAAATTAAAGAATAAAAAAGCAGAACACTTGTCTATTTCTTCTTCTGATTTTTTCCTCTTTATAGGAATACAAATTTGGTTATAGACTTATTGTGGATTGATTATTTTTGTTTAATATGAATGTTTCCCACCCTTGACAATTTAATAGTGTGTTTCTTTACAATTTTCAACTAAGACCAGACACTAACCTTAGTTGTGGTGTGGTATTTTTGTTTAATATAAAGGGGCTATACATAATACATTTTTATTTTGGTGTCTAAAGTACGACAGAGAGTTCTAAGTGGTAGCCGGTAGCTCATTCACAAAAGCCACACCTAGTGGCTAGGATGATGTGCTTTTTGTATGCTTAGGTTTCTCTTTTCAAGAAAAGTAACGAGTAAGAATTTAATGATTTTTAGTATTCTGATGTATTGTTTCTGTTACAAAACCTTCCATGTTGAATCGCAATTGATCTTTATTGCTTCCAAGACTTAATTTGAGATCCTAGACTTATCAAATACAAAAAAACTTGAAAGAGTAAATCTTGGTTCTTGTGAAAGCTTGTGTAGGCTCCATCTATCCATGTTGTCTCTCCCTAATCTCATGCATTTGTATTCAAGTGGCTGTAGAATGTAGAGAGATTGAAATCCTTAATGTTCATTCAAAATATTTGTGACCCAAACATAGTAGAATTATGAGTCTACACTGGAAGAGAGGGTCTGGGCACTTCATGTTTCTTCTTCATCCGTTGCTCCTCTATAACAATTTTTTCCTCCTCCTTTTGTTGATGGGCAGGCTTTTTGGTTTGGACCTTTCCCTTATGCTCCCTAAGGATCCTTTTAACCTTCATAGCAAGGCCAAAAGTTTCCAAAGCCTTGTCTTTATTAGCAATAGCCTTGGCCAGTTTCTTCTGCCTCTTTTGCCGAATGTCATCCTAGTTCACTAGAGGAATAAGTATGTTCCTCTTGATGTCAACCTTCATTACCTTCAGGTTTACAACACTGAAGTGTTGTTATCTAGTGATGAAGCTGCCCTTGTTGATAATGGACTGCTAGGAGTCATCATCCATTCCTTTGAAGACATGGAAGACTTAGTATTCCAAAAGAACTTTGTTGATGAGGGTGGCATAGTAGATGTCATCCACTCCTCCCAAAGTCTTCATATTCCTCAAGATGTTGATTTAGATTGTGTGTAAGTTGTTTTGTAAAAATTTACAGCAAACAATGTAAGCTAACTTTTAGTAATCACTACTAGAAAGTAAGCTTTTAACATCGGTTACTAACCCATGTTGAAAGTACCAACGTTGAAAGTATTATTGTTAACATCGGTTATTTAAATAACCGATGTTAACGTTTAAACATCGGGTTTTTAAAAAACCGATGTTGTTTGTGTAGGTTAACATTGGTTTTTTTTAAAATAAAATAAAAACCGATGTTGTTATTAAGAATTTTTTTTAATATATTGTCTATTTTTTCAATAAACCCAAAAATTAACTTGCAAATTTTAAATCATACCACACAACATAACATATATAATTTGAATTATATTTTGAAACAGTTTTTAGTAGAAAAACTCCATGACAAATTTATTAATAACTATGAATAAAAAATGTTCAATGTTAAAAGGAGACATGGATTGTAAAAAATTTAAAGCGAGCTAGTAAACTAAGTAAACTAAAATTACAAATTTGCCTAACATCCTAAGTTTCATTTCTAACTTTCAGATAATACTTTGCCCACTACATGCAAAGCACCTTCAATTTCTATGATTCCAATGGTCTAGCATCGTTGAAATATTGCATGATAAAATAAAACATAAGTTAATAATATAATACCAATCATAACAAAATCAAATTTGTTTGAAATAAATAATTATCGTTTCCCAATTATTCTTGAAACTTCCTAAGATTATAATTGACATCCAGAATATCCACACTCAGTGCTTCCTTTTTGTCTATTACACTAAATAAATAATGAAATTTAGATATTCATTTTAACTACAAATTAGTCTACACATACATAAAATATAAGTAGAAGCATTGCTACTTTAACAACAATCCACCTAGCACCAGCCTTGGATTTAGGTTGTGGAGTATCGTCAAGTTCTTTCAAAGCACTGTTGATTACAAACAAGGATTCTTATTGTACAATTAAAATATTGATGTTCCTGACTAATGCTAATGCAAATGTATTGAAAAATAACACTGACCTGTTAATTATTCCTTTCAGGTAGTTGTCTGGCCTATTATGCCATAAGCAAAACCAGACGAAAAGATTTTCCTTAGGCAAAATGATGACCATTTGCCAATGTGCACTGCAGTGGATACCAATATAGGTTATTATAGTATTATACATTATTTAAATTCGTTTGTTCAGTTTAACTTACCCATTTAGGTAGGCTCTTAGGTAGACATCCAATTCTTCATGTAACTTTTTGATTCAAATTACGATTGCCTAGATCTCTGAATGGACTGTGGCTCAAGGAATCCATACACATCGGCATTTCCTGCTCGCATACTTGTCTCAGTCATATGCCTATTGTTGTTAACACAAAGTAAATTATGTATGAATTTAAAACAATAATTTAGGTAATTAACAATAATCTAAATTGACTTACAGAATCTATAACTGTATAATAGATATGCTGAGACATTGACCATCGTGTGCTATTTCAGACAGATCTTCATTCTTTATGTACAAGGGGAAGTGTTCATTAAACACCCCAAACACGGTAGCATCCCACATAACCTGCAATGGCTTCAGAAAAAGTTGTGGGATGGTTAATCTCATCAGATATAGGGGATCATCGACCTCATGATCCGGCCTATCTACAGGTTTTGCTGATCCTACAGCTCCCTGTTTATCCAACAGATTGGTTAGCTTCACCACGAAAATATGGTCAAACTTATTGGTTACTGCACCGATTGTAAAAACAAGCTTCTACTTTGTGAGTTATGCAGAAAGGAAGTTTGAAAAATCATTTATTCAGAAGTAAGTAGTACATTCACTCTTCAGCAATCAACATATTTAGTCTCAAATGATCGAATGAGTACTAATGGACAAATGAGTTGGAGGGACTGATCATATGGATTTGTTAAATCAAATTTACATGAGGTCAATTAAGCAGTGAACTTTTGTTCACTTATCATCAAAGTATTTATGTTTCAAATGCGACAAATTAAGAAAAAAACTTACTAGTATGAAACAAGATAGTATGTTACCAAAACATATATATAATTAAGTTCAGAATACAAGTCGTTGCTTATAATTAATCAGTCAACCAACCCACATAGCCTTTTTAATTTGCTGGTGCACATAGGAAGCTTGGTTGATCCCTGCAAGTGTAGTTTTTTCACTGGGAGACAATCATGCACTCACAACATTGTTTTGGCTCAGGAGGATACATGCATACTTGACCATCATGTAGCAAGACATCTTAGTCATTTATCAGGTTTTCTGCTCACTTCTGATCTAGGGAAGTATTTAGGGGTTTTGTGATAACACTATGTACCCATTATTCAATCTCCTCATGCCCTGCCCCAATGAAAAACACTATGCTACCTCAATCAAAATGAGACCAAGTACACTGATCACAACTATTGGAACACTACGCTACCTCAATCAAAATGAACAACACTACACTACACTATGCTACCCATTATTCTACTTTTGGAAACTCTGCCAAAACTGCAGTGGTCACAAGTATTGGAACATCGCACTCAAAGTGAGAAGTGGCCGCCATGGTGCTATACACATTACAATAGACATTAAGCATTCAAAGGTCTACAAAGTGAGCACGACTTACCTCAATCAAAATGAGACCCTGTGAGCACAAGTGAACACCCCAAACAAACTGCAAAGTGAGCACCAGTTCCACAAACCAAATCCTTGCAGTAGAAACAAACAAAGGACCTTGCAGTGAGAACAAGTTCCCCAAACAGACCTAGGTATTCAATAGAACATGTTACAGAGAAGAAAGAGTCATGAAATGTACCTTGGTGGAGAAGAAGAAGAAGGTTAGATAGAGAAGAAAAGAGCTTAGGGCTCGCGTCTGATATATTTTAAAATGTAAGTCCAACATCGGTTTTCAATTAAAAAAAAAACCGATGTTAACAAAATGATGTTAACGTTAACATCGGTTTTCTAGAAGAAACCGACGTTAACTTATCATACATTAACATCGGTTTTCAAGGATTTATTTTGGGTTTTATTTTTATTTGTAGTTTAAATACTTTATATTTAATATTTATGAAGGTGACACGATAAACAAAAACATGCCACCATAATATAATTAGAGATTGAATATAGCTATTGATATAAATGGATCTCATTCATAATCTTCAATTGTGATGGGTGTACATCCACCACTCAAGTATTTCATGAAAACAAATACTGTCTCATACAAACAATATTATACACAATATAGGGTATATATTGAATTGGATTGTATCAATCACAAGTACATCTTTAATATCATTTCATAGCAAGGTCAGAAAAATAGAATCACAGTTAAATTAACATCATCACCAATGTGATTAGAATGATAAAAAAACCTGACAAATAAAACCCAAGACATCACATGATAATTAAAAAAATACAATAACAATAAATAACAGAAATATTAAAAATTAGATATACATAAATTAATATTATATACACAGAAAAATATGTACAAAGAACATTTTAGTTGATCAAGCAAATATCATAATTTTTGCCTTAATTGGAACCTATCCAAATCCAAGTGTGATTGAAAAATCACAATGCTGCAAAAGAATAAATTATTCTGCATTATGAAACATTGTCAATGATCTGGCACAAACATGCATCACGGTCATCAATTAACAATGTTAGTTGTCAACAATGAAAGCTTGAAACAAAAAAAAAATCATTAGCTTGCTCTTAATTTAATTAAGTAGTTTAAATGCTTATGGTAAGTTGATAGCAAAAGATTAGTTCCCATTTCAGTATTTTCTTTTAATCAAATCAACACAGTAACTCGTGTTTGTGTTCCTTTACAAGTGAATTGAAATAAAAAAAATCAGGTTAGGGTTTAGAGGAGAAAGATGATGGAAAATATTTTGTACCTTGCTAATACCCCTGTCACCAATTCAGTTAGAAGATATCAACCTATTTCATACCTTGTACATGACGGTGCTCAAGGTGGCATTGTCGTCAGTCCGGATGTATTGTTTTTGAATTATTATGGCCAATAGTCACAAGAGTAGGAGAAGGTATGGTCTTGTTTTTCAGATCAAAAAATATAATAAGTAGAGGGCTTTAATGGAACAATGTGCAAAGGGTATTTTCATGGTCTCTTAAACGATAGAATTTGACTAAAAAACAATAAAGATAAAATTGCAAATTTTACCCTTTAACAATAGAATTTGGCTAAAATATCAATCAACACATTGCTAGTAGGGAATGCAGTCTCCTTAGAAGGTCGTTTCCATTCGAAAAAGTGTACTCCTTTGTAAAAAAATGGACACGGATGACTTTTTTTGGTCAACTTTTTTGGATGAGTCTTCCAAGGATTGTGTTGCCTTCTCTAACTTTTCTTCCTTTTCCAGCAATAAGGTAAAGCTACAAAATTGAGTCTCCCAATGTTTGATATAAGTTTTGTAAGACCATCTTTAATTTGAACAAGTGGCTTAAAGGTGTAAATGCACAGTCCTTCCAAGCGAGCAACTCAAAGGTGTAACACCATCTTAGAATTTCGTATGAGCATCTTCATTAAAAATGGAAGACTTGAACGAAAATGGTTGGCTTGCTCCTCATTGTTCTGGGAATAGATAAGGATCTATATAATGAGCACAATGTATGAAGGATGGAAAAACTCCAATTTATGTAATCCCAGGTTAAGACTTGTAGTTCACACTAATCAATGACTAAGAAGCAAGAACCAAGCCATGTTTACAAAAAGGATATAGAAAAAATGACTTTCAAGTCTTCCTTTGAAGAGAAGAAGCAGATTGAGAGTGAATTGACACAAACAGATCAAGTCAATATGGTGAATGATACTACTAATACCATATTAATACCAATAATCGTAAAAATTAACAGAGAAAATTTTTCTCCATTATGTAATTGTTGGTAAAATGATGCGAGAATGATTACAAGTGTTGATCTCACATTTTATAAATAAACTTTCACAATTAGTGATAAAAGAAATAGCAAAATTGAATATTGAATATTGAAATAAAATATTCTTACCAATTCCAACTAAATGTGTAGTTGCAAATTATCATCTAAAGTTCAAGCATTTATGACATGTTTGATTCTCATTCTAGTTGTAAATTGAGGAATTGAAAAATATGGAAAAGTTTAACAAGAAATTTGAGGCAACAATAAAATCAAAATGGCATAATAATTAAACAACAATTAAAGGCATCCCAATATATAGTTTAAGATTGTCTCGTCATTGGTCAATACTAATTAGTTCTAGAGCTTTTATTTGTCGTACGCCGTTTCTTACGCAGCTCCATAATGACCTGGATACAAGCAAACAAAACCACTAGTTACAAACAAGATATATTAACAATTTATTACATGGTATCTAAAACTCAGAAGTAAACTATAAGTTCAGGTTATAAAAAAGTAAATATACACTAATTAAGAATAAAAAAGTAGCTTATTATACATTAATGTCATTAGAAGCTCTAATTAGTAAAGTTTTTCTTTTCTGCGTTGTAGATGTTGAACTCTCTCCCGCTACTGTCTCTTTCTTTTTTACCGTAGTAGTCTTCTTAGAACTATTAATGCAAAAGTTAAAGATATATAGTTGATCAGAAATTAAATATACACTAAAAAGTATAAAAATGACTAAATTTATTAGTAGTACTTAGTAAATGAATAGGAGGATTATTAAAAAAAATTATACCTTGTTTTTAATGCTTCTTGAACCTCGTTTATGTCTGTTTGTTTTGCCTTGTTTTTTGAAACCTCATCTTTCTCCAAATCTTCAAATTCAAAACATCCAAATAATTTTCACTGAGCAAATACATTCAATATTATAAAAACTTTATAAGATAGTAATCAATTATGGTCCCATATTCATTGAATTTGTAAGGATCATAATTTATCGAGAATAAGGAGCAATATTTAGCAAGACCAATATAAAAGGAATGTGGATGTTATCTTAATTAACAATTTGGGAAATAACATGTATAAAGGATGGTATACATTTGTTCTATAATCAACGCTCCCTCAAATTACTCACACCTACAAAGGATCATGAGAACACAACAATGATTACATCGAAAGAAAAATAATAACAAACACAATAATTTAACGTGGTTCGGCACCTCTTACCTACGTCCACGGAACTGTCTCAACAATATTTTCCTATCACATAATTGATTAGAAGATTGTAATCCACCTCAAATAGTGTATCACTTTACAAACCTGAGTACCACACTCAACGGTTACGAGAAATGATAACACTCTCACACAAAGACACTTTTCTCTCAACAAAGTGACTTTGTTTCACAATCTCTCTTTTCACACACACTCTCTGGATGCGTATCTTCTCCATTAATTATTTTATCTATTTATAGTGAAGATTGACACTGACTATAATAAATAAGTTCTCTAGGAAGTTGAAACAAAAACAAATTCCAATTCATCCAATCAAATACGTTTCATCTAGTAAAATGCAATCTTTCACTTTGTATTTAAACCAGCTAAACCTTTGTGATAAAAATTCAATTCCCACTATGTATTAAATGCACCTTATCTTTTTCGCTTGAAACACTAAAATTCTCCCCCTCAAGCCAAAAGAGAAATATCCTTCGATCAATTTGAAAGTGAACAAACTCCTCCTCCAACGGAAGTATCTCCCAACACTTCTACAATATTAGAAAACTTCATTTTCTTCTTCACTTTGCAATCATGGTTTCTCTTCAAGGCTTATCCATCCAAATAACAAAGGTTACCTTTATTTTTCTGTCCTTGCAATACCAAGTATCTCCCCTTGTACACCTCATCCAAATTCAAAGTTTATCTTCCAACATAATAGAGTAATTCTACACCATAGTTAGCACATACATTAGCGCATACATTACTATCTCAGAAAATATGGGAGACACGAAACTCCATTTGGGCCACAATAGAATAAAGTATTCATCCAGACATTTCTTAAATCCTAAGGAGCCACATTGATAACACTAAAAGCCTTGAGGACTAAAAGGGAATCCACCTCCAGCCAAAGCTTGCCCTAACCTTTGGAATGAGCTATAGAAATAGCCAAAACAACTCCCTCTAGTTCAGTTGTAAAGAAAGAAATATACCCACATATAAAACATATCCTCCTAAGAAAGCACCAGAGTAATCATGAAATAACCTACCATAGCGAAGGGAACCATGAAATGATTTTACCAGCCTTGGGTGCATGAATATTGATGTTAAAAGCTTTGATGACCTGAAACTCACTCAAAGAGGATCTCATACAGCTTGAAGTAAGATAACCGGCCCACAAGCAAAATATGAGCAAACATAAGGATCATTGCTTGCTGCTATGAGACAAAAAGATTATGAAAGCAGGCTTGATTGTGGCAACTTAAGATCGCCCAAACCACAGTGATAAAACTAGCAAGAACAACATCTTTAGCTTGCGGGCGAACAACTAATTTGCCAACAACCAAGATAAGATCCATAGGAGAAGCAAGATTAAAACCATGACCAGTTAAGTTATAGATGATAACCAAGACCAAATCTAATCTCCAACCCAACTTCTTCTAAAAGAGAGCATACTTTGTGCAAAGCAAGAATGGCCAAAATTCTTTGTAACATTTCGTAGAAATGGAAAGACATTAAAAAAATATATGGAAAATTCTGGTTGTATACTTTGTAGGAGTTTTATCCATCTTTAGTCATAAGACATGTAAGATGAAGAGAGAGAAAGTATGAATCGTAATAGGAGTCGCACAAAAAAGGTACCTTGAAAGAAAAGGTGACATTTGACAGCAACAAAGAAAAACAATGTCATGAATAGCTCTGTGGAATATGTGAGAATGTTTGGATTAAGATTTGGATAACATGTAGGGATTCCCTAGTTCTTTTATAGTGAATTCAGCTAGATTTCTATGGAACCCACAGTACCTTTTAGAGGTATCATTAGGGGGCATTGTTTGTCCATCAAAATCAATTAATTACCTACCAAAGATTGTTTCTCTATACGAATCAATATCCATGTTAGTGTTTGAGCATTCACCTAGATTAAGGATTCTCTTGTGAATTGCATCACTTGCTCCAATGACAGTTGAATTCAAATCAACAAATATTTTTTTTATTTGAATTCTACTGTCAAAACATTTTTACATGAACTTTTCATGCTACCATGTTTCATATTTTCACAAAGAAATGTGTAAGCAAAACATTTCCTACCTTTGTTTTTCCCTTTAGCCTAACTAGTATCCCATTGTGCATAGCATTATTGTAACAGGTAGATTTACTCATTTTAAAATGAATGGTTGAATATTTTTTTCACTTTATTCAGTGTTCCCTTGACATTCCAACATCTTTAATCATGTAATTTCAAAATTTATGCTATTCTTTGTATCGTAAATTTAATTTTTCTACTCTTCCTTCACATCCTCTTGCCAAAAAATATATGGAACACTTTTTCTTGAACATATACATATTCATGATTTCCATTATGCATAAGAATCATATCAAGAGAGGAAAGATGACATAAAATAATTAAGTAAATCAACATATTATATCTAAGAACCATATTTAAAATATGCTAGTTAAACATCATAATTATATATTAGAGGCTAAGGACTAACTCACCTCCAATGTCCAAGTTTTGGGTATTCTCATTCTCAATCATTTTCAGATTGATGCTCTTGAAAACCCTTTATCAAATCCAACCAAGAATTACAAAATCAAAAATAGATTACTTGGACAGATAATCATTTAAAAGATTCAAGCCCCCTTTTGTTGTATTACCACCAAAACATTTGATTATTTTTTAAGATCTCTCTGAATAGACTCACTACGTTCATATAAGCACTAAATGAAATTATCAAGAATGATGTACAAAAAAGGGAAAGAGAGATTAAATTAGCTATGATAGTATTTAATAAATTTTATTACCAATATTAAATATTATACTCTTAATTTCTAAATGTAAGTTTCTTTTATATATGGTTGATATTTTAAAACTAATATATGGTATTTTAATTATGATATTTTAATTATATAACAAAATTGTGTCATACCATACATTTTATCATACTAATACTTTTTCAAATAAATTTTTCATATATATATATATATATATATATATATGTATATTTGAAATTTATTCTTCATAATGTTTTATAAAATAATTTATTCAAACAACAAATTGGCTTTATATTGGCTTTATACCATAGATTTTATTATAGTAATACCTTTCATCAAATCTAATTTCTTAAATATTCTTTTTCAAAATAACATATTTACTAATGTTTCTAAAATTTTGATAAAATAATAACCAAGACAAGTATTATATTAATGACATTATAAACTATTCTAAAAAAACCATTTAACACTATATGAGTATTTTATTACAAATCTAAATTATGTTCATTACTAGTATAAAGAAATCATCATCATGAGCAACAACACATAAATGGGTCATCAATAGGGATGACAATAGGTAGGGTAGGAAAAGTATAATAGTAAACATCCTCATACTCGCATTATAAGCAATACATGTAACCGCCCTCATACCCACATTTGTAATATGAGAGGAGTGGTTGATTTCAAAAAGATACGTTTTGCTCTAGGGACTTTTCCTTCATTAATGTATTATTTAATTTAATACAAAAATACAATTAATGTATACAATTTAATGATTTAGTAAATGATATATTTTATATTATTCAATTCATATAATTAAATTCTAACAAATTTCACATTAAATAAGTAAATAAATGAGTATGTAAAATAATTATAGTTATAAATTGAATATAGCTATCAATCTGAACGGATCTCATTCATAAGCTACAATTGTGATGGGGTGTACATCTACCACTCAAGTATTTCATGAAGACAAATAGTGTCTAATGCAAACAATCTTATACACAATATATAAAGGATATATATTGAATTCAACCGTATCAATCATAGGTTCCCTTGAATATCGTTTCACAATGTCAGGAGAAAAATCACATAGTTAAATTAACATGAAGACAAAGATTGTCTAATAAATACAATCTTACATACAATATAGGGTATATATTGAATTGGTGTGTATCAATCACAAGTACATCTTAACTATTGTTTAAGAGAAAGGTCAGAAAAAAATTACATAGTTGAATCAACATCATTACCCATGTGATTAGAATGATAAAAAAAAAACCTAAAAAATGAAATCAAA
>NC_038246.2:16975688-16976619 GCF_000004515.6 Glycine max | reverse complement strand
GTATCATAATTTGTGTCTAAATCAGAACCTATCTAAATCCAAATGTGATTGAAAATCACAAAGCTGTAAAACAAGAAATTATTCTGCATGGTGAAATATTGTCATGATCTAGCCCAAAAATACATGGTATCATCGACAAAAAATGTTAGTTTGTTTTCGGATAAACATAAACAAACAAAGGGCTTAATGGAAAAGTGTGCAAAGGGTATTTAATGATCTGACAAGGAAAAATGAGAAGTTAGGATGAAGAAGGGTTGAAAGAGAAGGTGGTTTTGGAGATGAAGAGGGATTGAGAGAAAAACATCAACGATTTTGTTAGGATTTTTATTTTTATTTGTAGTTTTGGATACTTTATATTTAACATCAAGTATTTCATGAAGGCAAATATTGTCTAATAAATATAATCTTTATACAATATAGGGTATATATGGAATTGGTGTTATCAATCACATGTACATCTTGACTATTGTTTAAGAGAAAGGTCAGAAAAAAATAACATAGTTGAATCAACATCATTATCAATGTGATTAGAATGATAAAAAACCTAACAAATGAAATCCAAGACATCACATGATAATTAGAAAAATACAATAACAATAAAGAATAGAAATATTAAAAATTAGATATACATAAATTAATATTATGTACAGAGAAAAAATGTCCAAACAACAACATTTTTGTTGATCCGGAAAATATCGTAATTTGTGCCTAAATCGAGACCAATCTAGATCCAATTGTGATTTAAAAATCACAATTCTGAAGAAGAATAAATTATTCTGCATTGTGAAACATATTTAATGATCTAGCATGAAAATACATTGCAACCATAAATAAATATTGTTAGCTATCAACAATAAAAGCTCAAAACAAAAAAAAATCTGTCATGCTGCTCTTAGTTTAAGCAATTTAAATGTTTCTAGTAATTAAGTTG
>NC_038246.2:16974521-16975419 GCF_000004515.6 Glycine max | reverse complement strand
TGGTCACAAGAGCAAGAGAAAAATATTTAAAAGTTTAAAAACAGCTTAAAACTTCTAAAATATATGTCCAATTAAGATTTTTAAGCCAATTTGTTATGATTGTCGGTATAAGCCCCTTTTCTTGAAGTGTTACCACCGTAACATTTGATTAATTTTTAAAATCTATCACAATAAATTCACTATGTACCTATAAGAATTAAAATAAATTATCAAGTATAATGTAGAAAAAGAAGAAAAAGATGGATTAAATTAGCTCCAATGTTATTAAATATATTATACTGACATAATTAAATGTTATAATCATAATTTTTAAATGTAATTTATTTTATATATGTTTGAATTTTTCTTATTCAAAATGATTTAAAGCTAAATTTCTTTAAATTTAAGTAAATAAAAAAATTGTGTCATACCATACATTTTGTTATACTAATAATAATTTTTTCAAATCTAACATTCTTATTTATACATTTGACTTTTGTTTTTCAAAATGTTTTTAAAAAATACATATTTACATTTTTAATTAAATAAAAAAAATTGGCTCATACCATAGATTTTATTATACTAATACATTTCTTCAAATCTAACTTTCTTAAATATGTGTTAGACTTTTAGTTTTTCTAAATAGCTTATTTATTATTTTTTTAATAAAATAACAAACAAGACAAATGTACCTATTTATAAATATTATATTAATAACATTAAAAAGTATTCTAAAAAACCATTTAACATTGTATGAGTATTTTATTACAAATAAAATTATACCTATTACTAGTATAAAAAATATGAGTAGCTCTTGAACACAAAAATGGATCATCAATATGGATAACAATGGATAGGATCTCAAAAGGGTACTATAGAACCATTCTCATACGCCTGATAAAAACAATATCTGTACACG
>NC_038246.2:16970480-16974421 GCF_000004515.6 Glycine max | reverse complement strand
AACTTTAATGTGAGAGGAGTGGTTCATTTCTACAAATTATGTTTTTCTCGAGGGATTTTTCCTTCATTATTATATTATTTAATTTAATACAAAAATATAATTAATGTATAAATTTTAATGATTTATTAAGTGATGTGTTTTAATCAATTAAATTCACATTAAATGTTTTTTTATAAAATAAATAAATAAATAAAGTATGGATAATAATTATAAATAGAAATTGAATATAGCAAATGAGTTCGACTCATATCATTCATAAGCTTGCATTGTGTTGGAGTGTACATCCACCTTTTAAGTATTTGACGAAGAGAAATATTTTCAAATAGAAACAAACTTATACAAATAATTGATTCCCAGATTTCTAAAGATGTAGAAAAAAGTATTAAAAAAAACAAAAAACATTGTTTAGATTTTTTAACGTGTACATTATTTTATATATCATTTGTTTAAAAAATTTTATACTTGTATTATTTGGGTCATTTTTTTGTATTAAATAGGTAAAAAATTCTACTCATGTAAAACACAAACTTTTGTAAGTTTTGTTATTTGAAATAAAAAAATTTATTGGGTCCCATATCTCATTTAATGTTTGTCTCTTGATATTGTAGTTTAAAAAAAAAATCATCGGTTTTTGGATAATTACTTGACAGTTTGTTGTTTTGCTTGCTGGATTTCGTTTGCATGGCTCACATTTTTGTGATTTTGGATTTCGAGTTTGAAATTTGGGTTTTCTTTGCCACGATCTCAGTTATTTTTTATTTCATTTTGATTTGATCATTTTTTCCTTTTCCGTTTAGGTAATCATGATTGTGTAATAAAGCACGCACATAAGATGGTCATGGTTTGTGAAGCATAATTACGACGCTCATTATTTCAGATTTGTTATATCAATTTTTTGTTCCTCTTTTCTATTTGACTCTCATTCTTGTGTATAAATCACATGAACTTGTTGGAATTAGGATTTAATGCTTGAATCTGAAATCACCTTTGTTGTCCATTATTGCTTGATGAAATGTCAATTTGATGTGTGCCTATTCGATGATGTCAATAGAAAATCTCTTCTAATGAATTTAAGAACAAATAATTGCACTAAAGAATTTTTAGAGAGAGAGTGTGTATGTAAGAGAAATAGAGAAAGTTATGGATGGCTTTGAAATTGAGCTTTGGAAAGTTTTGATATTATGTAAGCATTGATCATTTATAAATCAAAATGTTAATCTTGGAAAAGCATGAGTACATGGCATATGATTGTGGTTTGATCTGACAAGTACCTTCTTGTTGTATGAAGTGCATAAAAAATGAGTCCTAATTGGTTTCATTTGATTAGACTGCTGGCAATACAGGTTAACTTTCTATTGCCCCATGAAAAAAGGAGACATTTAACTGTATATCATTTTGTTGTTGTTTACTTTATCAAATTACTTTTTATCATGCACAAGTGTGCATGCACATGCTGCTCTCAAAACCTATTTGTGATTGAACTTTTGATTTATCATTGTGATAGTCTAGCAGGCCAGTCAGGCTGAATTCCAGGTAGCATTGTAGATTCATAAAGAAGTTGAGCCAATGTTCATTGGGTAGATACTGATGAATGAGAAGAGCTACACCACTACAAATAACATATCCAATGGGTAGATACTGATGGTCATGCATTTGACAAAAAGGAAAAAACATAAAGAAAAAGAATTGTAAAATAAAAATAATGGCAAAAGATATCACTAGAAGTCTAGAACTACATAGAAAAAAAAATCATGAAAACAGAAATATAGCACCAACTAAACTGTACAAGGGCAGAGTAGAGAGTTCTCCGTTATTAATTTTGAAGATCCTTTAAAGATTATTTCTTTCTTCTTAATGTTTGAATCCCTATCCAAACAGTTCTGCAAATGGGGCTAAGACATGCATCTATGTTATTAAAATAATTCCTACACACAAGTAGATAAAGCAAAGTTTGCCACTTCAAAATGACACCCATTTAAAAGAAGGGAAAAGTTTCAATGAAAAAATAAAGGAACCAACACTACTAGAAAAATATGATTTGACGACGCACATTCTACGTCAGTGTTGAAGAACCTGTCGTAGTTGTCAACACGGTGGCATTTACGTAATTATATAAGTTTTTATGTGGCCCGTTTGTTGTACAACGACATTTGTCTGTAACCCCGTCGTTGTAGTTTTGATGGAGGTCATCAAAGACGGTGCTTGCAGGTCACCGTCCTAGAAATAGTCACATACAAAGTCGGTGTCATTAAACACCGTCGTAAATTTTGTAGTTAACATAGTCTCGCGGTAAACACCCTCTCTTGTACCCTCCAAAAACCTAGCGCCCCCGCTATTGCCTGAACTACTTCATCCCGCCGTGAACTCCGTCCCGCTACCATCCTGACGTTTTGTTTCCCGCCGTGGAGTACCTGAAGCCGAAGTGGACCTGCTGCTCCCACCATCGCCACGTAGCCGAAGTCTTGCCTTTTTGAGTGGCGTTGCCACCTTTCGAGTGTTCCTGAAGGTAAGGATGTCGAAGTTTTTGAGTTTTGTTTTGATAATGGTTCAATATGTTATAGTATTAAGGGTTTTTGAGTTGTTCTTTGGTAATGCTTGAATATGTGATTATCGACTTGTTCACTTGCCCTGACAATGTCATCATTCAATATGCAAAAAGGATTTGAAGCAAAATAAGTGAAAATCATGCCCTTTTGTGTTTAATTGTTAGTATTTGAATTGTTTGTGGTTGTACCTTTACATAAACTAAAAACCCTCTTTCCCAATTGGTATCCCATTTGATTTCCAAACATGCTCTAAGACGCTGATATTGAGAAAATGATTTCCGAACATGCTGCAATCCCTTTCCACTCATTGTTCATGTTACTGTACTAGTGTTGTTCACACTTATCGTGGGGAAACTCTGCTCGGGAAAAATGTATTGTTATAACAATCCTTTGAAAAAAATAAATTGTGTGAAACAAGTTACTATAGTATACATCTATCAACTGCAGGCTGCTATTTGGAACTAAGTACGAAAAGGTCACTCATAGAAACTAAGTACAAAAAGGTGCGTATCTTCTGAATCTGAAATACAGTTTTGCATCTGTTTCTATTGGTTCCAGGTTGTTATTATATGGGCTCTCTTCAGACTTTTTCGTATTCTCATATTTCATACCTGTGTTTAGTTCAAATTGTCAACTCATAGAAATAATGTTATTTTGTTCTTCAGCGCCTGCATAATATTAAAATTATGGTATGCAATTCCTAATAATAAAACCAATCTTCATATATTTTTAATTTTAAATAGATATTGTATTTTTATGATAGATGTGTCAACATAGATGCAGAATTCTGGATGTTGATTCTGTCATTGTTAACTGTGGCTTGTTAGCTATTGGAAATTTGGTTTTGTACTCATTTTATTAGATTCCAATAAGATTGTCTTAGTGAATGATAACTTTAATCTAGACCAAAAAAAATATTGGAAATTTGGAATAGGGAAAGAAAGCCATAGAGAATGGGCAACGACATCTTATATCAGTACATGCGATTTGCCTCTGTGTCCAACTTGAAAAATTGTGAAGAGTGTAAAATTTATTATCTCCTTAATTAGGACAGCATAGCATCACCTTCATATATAGCTAAAAGATGCAATAGTTTGTTACACCTTACAAGACAATAGAATAAACACTAGAAATTAGTTTGTTACACCTTACAAGACAATAGAATAAACACTAGAAATTAGTTACCTGCTATTTGCAGGTTGATTTAAAAGAAATGCAACCTCTTTAGCACTATGAACATCCACTACTGTGAGATCAAAAACTTGTGTATTTCCATTTGCGTCATGTTTGATTGTATATTGTTTTCCAGGAGTACCATTTTCCATGCGTGTTGTTGTAGATATCAGATCACGGATCCTTTCATGTGTATATTTCCAACATTGACACCTGTAAATT
>NC_038246.2:16925759-16969405 GCF_000004515.6 Glycine max | reverse complement strand
CTAAGTGTCTTTGCTACTCATTCACAAATTTTTGTTGTCCTTTGTACTCTGTCCTTGTCTCATATGCAGATATATTAGACACCTAACAAGGAACAAAATCTATGAATAAGATAAATAATCATCATAATGTATATGTCAAGGACCAACTAAAGAATTAAGCAATTAGGTAAAATTTCACATTCTTTATCTAACAAATATATCAAATGGTTCTATACCTAGTAGTATACAACTATTCAAAAAAATTCTTGATTACCTGCAGTTTCTTCTCTGCAGTTGCTAGTTGCTCTTCCAATGCCTTTATCTGATTATCTTTCAAAGAACATTTTTCCTGGAGGAAGGAAGCTCATCCTCTCATGACTCCACAATAACAGAATGGTGTGATATTTAATTAAAACAAATAGGGTATACAAACCTACCTCCAGATCATTAGCTTTTAAGGTCAAGCTGTCCAATTCAGTGGAGGAGTGCTTCCTATATTCTTTAACTTTCTCTAATTCAGAACTTAAAGTTTGTACTTGAGATAATTGTCAGTCTCGCTCATCTCTTACTTGTTGCAACTCTCCTCTAAGAGAGGAAACTTCTGTAGCCAGGACATCCTTCTGTTTTATAGCCTCCTCTTGAGAAGACTAATAAAAGAACCAAGGAAACTAGGTAATATACCAGCTGCATGATAAGTAAGAAATAAAAGAGAACAAAAAAGACAGCAAAACAAGTTCAATAACTAGGGTCATCGGAATTTTTTTGAAAGATTAAGATAGTTATCTTAAATCTAAAACCAAAAATTACATGTGCCTAAAATTAAGATAAAACAATATAAAATAAAGTATTACAACAACTCTTAAAACTCTGCAATCAACTAAACTTGGCAGGATATTAGCACTTTCAGTTCTTTGATCCTTCTTAACAAGGATTCTTATGAGATCTTTAGGGCATATATACCTTAAGATCATACAGTTTCCACTTTCCACTACTAAAAATAATGCAGAAAGACCAAAAGCATCAGGTCTTGTAGGGGTAACATCTTGTTACTCTCTGTTATTTTCACTAATATTCCAATTTCTTTAATATATGAAAAGTGTTATTAAATTCTTGCTCGTGTTTGTATGTTTATTAATAAAAGTTTTAAAATGATTTGGATAAAATGGTTTTTTTGAAATCAGTCTTGGTTAAAACTAATTTTGAAGTGATGTATCATTTATGTTTTGTTACTAGTAAAATTCAATATTTTATCCAACAATGCAAACATTGTCAAACATATTGCTTCAACTTAAAATCCAATTACTTTGTTCGAATCCTAGTACATAGTTGTCTTAAATACTTGAAGGGAGAGTTTTACTGTCAATAATGGTCATCTGAGTTGGAAATTAAAGATTGTCTCAAGTGGAAGATACATTAGATTAAGACAAAAAAACTTAAAATCCAATTATATATTCAAATACAACATGACATTAACTGGAATGACAAGCAAAATTTTACAAGACAGGCGTACTGGATGAATAAATGAAATTGTTGGTTGTGAAATAATGTTATTTTCAGTTATGCTGTATAGTTTATCCCCTATAGGTTATTAAACTTTTCCCATTGTCATTTCTCAGGGTTTTTAAACATAGGACAACCAAGTGTTATTGCCATTGAGGATCCATAGGTTTTGTTGGAAGAACTGCCTTTTGCTTTTACAAAAATGAATATTTTCTTTCTGTCAAAATAAATAAAGCAAGAAAGTGGATTGTATATGATGGATTATTCATGATTTTCCTCTTGCTTATGTTTGCATTTCTCAGTTATGAGCTTATTTCAATTTACCTGGGTGGAGTTTTTTTTTTTGTTATGGGTGGGGATAAAATAGGGGGTTTGAATGTTGCTGTTGTCAGTTTCTTTTAGTGGACTCTTGATTTTGTAGAGGATATTGAACAGTTATGTCGTATTCTGTAGCTTCTTTGAATCTCTTTTGCTTCTCTTTCCAAGCTACAGGATATTTGATAATTTTCCTTTTAGTCATACTTGTTCTGTCAGTTGCATTCTTCCACAACCTTTCTCTCTTTATTTGGTCTTTCTGATTTTTCAAAAACAGAATATTTGGAGTCACTATTTCCATTTCCAAAGCCACTAGTCCCATGCTATTTTGGAGCAGTTGCTGAATATTTTACCAAGGAATATATTAAAAGTGGAAATTGGAGATATTTGGGAACCAAAATTCTAGGAAAAACTATTCATACTAGGGTAGTCTACGACAGATTATCTAAGCTGGGGTTGAATAGTCTTGGAACTCTGTCTTCACTACTTTCTTTAGTAAATGCCTTGCAATTTATTTTTTTATAATATGAAGTTGACTGGCACAAATTATTTTGTACATATTAGGCAAATTTTTGTCATAGATGTGGTTGATTGACTAAAGTTTTATTATTTTTCTGGTTGAATCAGGCACCAAAGAATCACATTGGGAAGAACTCCTTTAATTATTTGCAGGTTTGTTTATTTTTTCTAGTAATTGATATTTATTATAATAGTTTTAAAAATGTTTTTCAAATTCCACAAATGACAAACATGTATGCGTTTTTCCTTTTTATTCATGGCATGTAATTGTTCTTTTGAGCCCTCTACTATGATCTTTATTATGTCCTTTTGTCGCAATATCATACAATTACTAATGGAAATAGCTGACATGCGATTTTAAGGGGTTTCATAACATGTTATTTTCGTGGTCTTCTAAAATGACCCTTTGTGACATATAGGATCAAGACGTATGATCCATTCAATTCTTGGAAGAGGTCTCAGCATGTACCCTCCCTTTCTTACACAAAGGCATCTGTCAAATTGGAAGACCACTGATTAAAATGTGTATCGAAATCTTTCTCCATAGCTTTAAGCCAGGACTAGACTAGAAGAAGCGCTTCATCCATCAGCTTGCTTGCATTAAAAGTTTGGTTATCAAAGACCACCTTATTTCTATGTTGCCATATGGTCCTTGTGAGGGCTATCCACCAATAGCTCCATCTTATATCTTTTGTTCGTGTAGCATTCCTTCTGCTGTGCTGCATGAAATGATCTTTTTGTTCTTTCGGGAAAGCACCCACTGAATTAACCCATGAGAGTGACTCCCACCACAAGGGGAGGACCTTACTGCAATTGAAGAAAAGGTGTGCTGCAACCTCCTCCGAATTGTTGCATAACGGGAACATTGGGTCACTTATCTCTACTTGTCTCCCTCTTAGATTCATCTTCATTGGTAAGCGGTCTTTGATAAGCCGCCATGTAAATACCGCTGCCTTAGGTGGTATCTTAAGTTTCCACAAAAGCACAAAAATCCCATCCTCTGTGTCCCCCCTTATTTCCTCTGCTTCTATTATGATTCACGCTTGTCCTTGTCCTTGTGCTGCTTCTTTCAACATAGGGTTTGAGGAATTAGTGTAATATAGAAGAAGTGTAGGTCTAATGTTTTTGTCGCAACATGCCCGTTTGCGGGCGAGCGAGGCGAGGGTCACGGGTGCGCTTTCCAAGGGAGGAAAGATGCGTGGAGTCGCCACCAACATTTATTTGTGGAAAACGTCAGAAAAACCGAAGGAAACCGGTCAAAAAGAAAATTCCAAGTTTGGAAGTTGTATTTGCGTTTGAGGAAGGTATTAGCACCTCTCACGTTTGTCTCAAAGGACAACAACCTTATTTTTTAGAATTGTGGAAATTGTGTTACCTTAACTTTTATTTCTTTTTATTTTTTGAGGTCGACAAAAGCGGGGCTCTTGCTCCTACGTACCCTCCATCGAAGAGGAAATCAGACCTACGTAGTTCTTCTTTAAGGGTGAATCAAGCGATTCTTTTTACTTGGAAGGTGATCATCTTAAGGCGTTGGACCTTAAAAATGATCCATTTACTTGGTAAGAAAAATTGAGATAATAAACTTTCAAATCCTTTTTTAGTTTCACTTTAGTTATTAGTCAATTCAATTAAGAAAGAGAAATCCCAAAGAGAAACGTCCGATTGATTTTTTTTGCTTTATTTTACTAAAAATCCCAAAGAGAAACGTCCGATTGATTTTTTTTGCTTTATTTTACTAAAAGGTATTTTTTTATTATTTTACCTCTTTTTTTATTTCCAACGTGGTTACAGCACGACCGAACGATCGAATTTCATTTTAACAGAAATTAACGGATATTACAAATCAAATGATCGGTGAAAATTTATTTTATTTTTTGATTAGGCGAGAAATGACTTAAATAAATGACTGAAGCACGTCAAAAGAGGGTACGGAAAGTAAATGAAACGAGAAATAAAAGTACACGAAACAAATGGGGACCACCACGGGTACATAGAATGAATTGAAAAGCTCGGTTTGGGGTAGTTACCGGTTGAAGACCGAAGAAAAACAAAGAACGAACGATGAATGTAGAAGAACGGTTGAAAATCTTCGCGTAATTACCCACGGAAACGTTACAGAAATGTTACGGAAGTGCCTCGGCTTGGATTTTCCTCACGGAAACAATTTTCCTCAGCAATTTCAAG
Source organism: Glycine max (assembly GCF_000004515.6). NCBI lineage: Eukaryota > Viridiplantae > Streptophyta > Magnoliopsida > Fabales > Fabaceae > Glycine > Glycine max. Next base: position 16,964,908 of record NC_038246.2, on the reverse strand, counting down.
AGAATACGAAGTGCCAAGAAGGCTGAACCCCTTCCTTCTTCATTCCTCCCCCTATTTATAGCAAAATAGGGGAGGAGCTTGCCACCCAGCTCGCCCAGGCGAGCCAGGTTGCTTCCTCCAGAAGCAACCGCCTTCTGGAGGAAGAATCTGGAAGGCCCAACTGGGCCTGGTTGCTATTTACACCCTTTTTTTACTAAATACACCCCCTTTACTTTTTTGGTGATTCTTTTTCCGTAACGTTACGGAACTTTACGAATTTCGTAACGACACTTATTTTCTTTCCGTAAGGTTACAGATCCTTACGGATCATGTATTTTAGCTTTCGAAAAAGTTACAGAAACTCACGGATTGCGTAACAATACTTCCTTTTGGTTTCCGTCAAATTACAGAATTTCACGGATGGCGTAACCACGCTTCCTTTTGATTTCCGGCGCATCTTGGGACTTCACATATTGTGCAACAAAAGGTGCCAAGTACTTCGAAGCGGTCAATCAAAGGTTGCATGCCATCAAGCAATAGTCCCCAGACGAAATTTGGGTATGACAGTTGCCCCTCTTTACTTACCTTTTATCGGAGATAAGAGGAAAGCAAAGATAAAACACTGATTTCGTCCGTCTTTGCCCTTTCCATGATTAGTCTATGATGACTCCCGTCTCTCCTTCTTTTTTTTTTCTGCACAACACAAAACAAAACACAAACAACAAAAACACCAATAACATAATATACATATATACACATGTTTGGCGAAGGAAACGATCGGGAAAATAACAAAAACCACATTTCCCAATCACCGGAGGCTCCGCACCTGATGGTGGAGGACGCATGAATAGCGCTAGGAAATCAATTCATGGGTCTCCGAACAAGATTTCGAGGGTGGAGGATAAGCGAACAGCGCTAGGCAATCAATTCGCGGGGCTCTAGACTCGATGGTGGAGGATGCATGAATGAAAATCAATTCATGGGGCTCCGAATAAAAGTGGAGAATGGAGGATAGGCGAACAGCGCTAGGCAATCAATTCGCGGGGCTCCAGACTCGTTGGTTGAGGATGCATGAATGACAATCAATTCATGGGGCTCCGAATAAAAGTGGAGAATGGAGAATTGGCGAACAGCGCTAGGTAATCAATTCGCGGGGCTTCAGACTCGTTGGTGGAGGATGCATGAATGACAATCAATTCATGGGGCTCCGAATAAAATTTGTTGGCAGGATCGAATGTTCTATCGGGTTTTTTTCCACCTAAAAAGGCAAACATGCTTTTTGCAAAGAAAAATAAATCATTCGCGAGAGCACCATATCTTAGAGAAGCAATATACCCATGCCAAGGGTAATCTTCCTTGTAACCGTAAATGAAGGGCATGACGTCAACATTTAGCTTTTAAATGAACATTCAGGGGAAACATCGGGTTAAGCTGAAACTGGGAATAAATCACTCATAGTGTATACAAACTCACACAGGCAAGTGTTTTACCCTAACCCCAAACCATAACTGCACCATGACTTTATTTTGCACACGATTTCCTATCGAATCAAAGATCACACGTGCGATCACGGATCAATAGGATTTTCTCGAGGGTAGTGTTTTCGAAGAGGAAGCTGGGTGTTTCGGTCTTTTCCTATTTGTTTATGTGGGGCGGGATATCGCCAGTCGAGAATGACTTTGAATGGAAATCCGAAAGGAAGAACCACTAAAAAATGGGTTTTCCTTTGCCGGCAGTCACTTACCTTGCCGAAAATTTATCTGGTCTGAAGATTTTCTGTTCTCTTTCTTTCATTGATTGGGAATTACTCTGTTTTCCTCCGATCTTTCCTTTTTACTTTCTTCCGATCTTTTGATCGGGAATCCTTCTTTTCCTTTCTTTTCATTTTTTATTTTCCTTCTTTTCATTTCTTCCTTTTCTTTCTTTTCATTCCTCCCTCTCCATTTCTCTCTTTGGGAGATCGGGTTTTAGCAATCTATTTGCTCTCCCTTGAGGAGATTCCGCTGTCCTTTGCTTCGGGGGAAAGGATGAGGATTCTTTTTATAGGCCAAGGTTCAAAATAGTCTAAGGTTGTGTCTCAATGGGGTCTTTTATTGTGGGAGCCCGATCTTGATATCTAGGGCAAAACAAATTCGTGTGTCAAGGTGTCGGTCTCGGGCCGAACTTCCATATTATTCCACAAGGCACGCGCAACAATGATGATTTGGAAACAATGTGCAAAATTAGTCATGGCCACAGCCAGGTGGGCACTCAAGCATCCCGTTTATGGCATTGTGATACTACAGTTGGGAATTTACACAAACAGACCCAACGTTTCCAAATTATGTCCTTTCATCAGTTCAATGAATCCATCCATTCTTATCTCAGTTATTCAGGAAAATAAACTCTTAGCGTCAGTCCCTTGTTTCCAGAAGATATGTTTGCCCTCTATGAGAACAACTTTCCTTTGTACACCTACATTCCTATACATAACGAACTTTTTCTGTGCACACACGCATTAAAACCCTTTCTCTTTATGTCAACACGGTCTATATACAAACCCTATTTATGTTCAAAGATCTCCTTTTTTCATTTTTTCCAACACACACCCGTAGTTTATACAAAAAATTCTTTACATACACTTGTCGTTCATATACACAAAAATTTCTTTTCACACATTATTTACACACACAAAATCCTTCTATTTTCTTTTACATATATAAAAAACTATTTTCTTTTCTTTATATACATAGACACGACATTTGTTCACAACGCTTCTTTCTTTTTATCAGGATTTTTGGTTCATTTTATTTTTAGGACGACGTTCCTAAATGAAAAACTCTACACGGTTCCGGAATTTTAACAAACACTATTGACAACAACGAAGTAAGCACTAACGTAACAGTTTAAATGACATGTATGCACAAAACAAGAGTCAATCAAAAGGAAACAAACATTAGTCCCTCGGTTTATACAAAAAACAAAATGATACATAACAGATAAAAAAGGAAACTTAAAAAGAGAATATGCATCTAGGGACCTCCCGATCATGTGGCTTCGCTCCCTCCCAAGAAATCGAGCAAATCGGTCATCTCCTCGTCCATGCGGGCCTCATCTGCATCGCCGGGAGCCTCTGCGGGTGCCTCCCCTGCCTGGGCCTCAGGCCAATCCCTGGGCCATGCGACCTCTGCCCTGAACTGATCCGGAGTAGGGCATGGAAAAGGAGGGAAACCCTGGCTCTGCAGGCTAAGGTTGAGCTGGTAGAGGCAGTCATGGGTCTGCAAGTGCGCCCTTTGGTTGGCCGCCTGCTGGCAAACCAAATTCCGTAAATACCGCTCCGTGTCAAATGACCCAGCTGGGTTAGCCTGAGGAGGTGGCGGCGGTGCATCTGGGGCCTGCGGGTCGCCACCCTGCGCCTGTCTGGGCGTGTAATACTTCTCTATGAAAGCCCGGGTGATCGGCAGTCGAATCACCTTACTAGGTGTGACAGGAACCCTGAACGACTGGCAGAGACCCGTGATCAATGTCGAAAAACCCAGGGCCCTATTAGACTTATCTGGGTCTAGAAGGTACCTGGTAGGTGGCATACCTACAAATAAATAAATGGCATCAGCGATCAGTTGAGCCACATGAATGTTCATCCGTGTCAGGATGGCATACACCAGCTGACACTTCGGCAGAGGGAGGTCGGAATTATGATCGCTGGGTAGGATGTTGCTGAGCAGCAACGTCATCCATGTCTGGGTCAAGGTAGTCATGTTGGTGCGCATGATTAGCACCCGTCTCCCGGCAGCGGTCCAGGCAAAATCTTGACCTGGTATGCATAGCAGCTGAGCGATGGCCTCCTCATCAAATCCATCGGCCTGGTTCCTCCTCTGGCCGTATTCGCACTCCTAGCCCTCCTCCAATACTAGCGGATATCCCAGGAACTGACTGAGTGTGGCGTCCCTAAATTAATGACTGGTTTAATAGTAATGATTTAAATAACGAAAACCATGGTAATTTTTTTTTCTTCTTTTTCTTTTTCATTTCTTTCTCTTTTCACAATGATTAGGTTTAGAAGGAAAATCCTCACTATAGAGTCCTGAATGGCCAGTTCACAACTCTATTCGGAGTCATTTCTTTCTTAACACTCGAAATCTCTAAACTATTTGTTGTTTAAAAAAGGAATAATGTACCAGCCATTACTTTAGGTCGTCACGTGAAAATAAAAGGATGAAATACGGTCGATAAACTCTTTTACAAATAAAGTTTGCTAATGCTTTCCTTTCAAATAACAAGATTAAACATAAATGCATTCATCATTTAAAGCTGTCCAAAATATGGGAGTTTTACAAAATACATAGTGTCTTCCAGAGCAAAGGTGTCCACAGTGGTGGCTTCAGCTACATGTATACAATCATCAAATTCCTATACAATAGGTCTACCCATACAAAAACAAAAGAGTAAACCTAACAGTCAGTCCTAGATACACCCACCCTCAAAAAGCATATAAAACTAGTCCATGGAACTGTCCACTATGATGAAGAGCCTCCACTGGTCGCCATCTCTCTCGGGCCACTATCCTCCGTAGAGTCTGCCTCAGATGCCGACATGAATTCCTCGGAAGAATCCACCTCTGGAAGTGGGTCCTCATCACCCTCTAGAAAGTCAAGAGCATCCACAGCAGGCTCAGGAGGTAGCTCCTCGGGATCCTCCTCAGGGTCTTCCTCGGATGACGTCACCTCGATCACTTGGACTGGCTCCGCTAGATGGTATGGTGTAGGTGTGGGTAGTATCCACTCCACAGTGCGCTGAAGCGTGCGCACAGGTCATCTGGATGCACCAAAGAAGTCGCCGTAAATCGGATAGTGCCCCGAAATCGGCACGTCGTGTTGCCTTCGAGGGTCTCCCAGGTTCCCTCTAGGCACTCCATCTCTACTCGATCATGGATTAGCTGCGCCGCCATCACGATCTACAAGGAAGAAAAGAAAGGGCTAGACTCTTTCACAAGAATCTAACTATGCCACAACACAATTCGTCTCATAGCCACTACATGCAAGAAAAAAGGGTATCTTAAGGCTTTTCATCTCTGGTAATCGATTACACAGCCTTGGTAATCGATTACCAGAGGCCAAACTTGAATCACACAGCTTCAGAACATGAAAACCTGAAATAGGCACTGTGTAATATATTACACATACCTGGTAATCGATTACCAGTGACCCATTCCTCTGTGTAATCGATTACACAGACTGGTAATCGATTACCAGAGGCCTCTACAACCTGCTGCCTTCAATTCTAAGCTTGGTAATCGATTACACCCCCTTGGTAATCGATTACCAGAAGCCCCCATAGCTTCCTGACCTCGTTTTCAAGCCTGGTAATCGATTACACCCCTTGGTAATCGATTACCAGAGACCATCTTAGCCTCCTGTCTTCATTTTTAAGCCTTGTAATCGATTACGCACCCTTAGTAATCGATTACCAGAGGCCATAACCCGTATATCACACAAGATTCACAGCTGGCCAGCCACCACACAAGCCTCCTTGCTTTGTGGTCTTTGTTCCTTTTATCTGTTGACTGCCAGGAGCTTGCCTGCTTAGGTACATCACAGGTTCTCACTGACTGACTATGCCCGGGTTGGGTCGGGATTGGTCAAGCTTGGTTTTGGGCAATAGCACCCCACCTGACGTCCCCAAGGTCTCCTGACCCCCGCGACATATCTCCAGGTACCACTCTGTGGTCAACGAATAAAAGCAGGAAGTTTCACCCTTCTACACTTCCTCATCTCAAGCTTGTAGGATTATGGGGTACCCATCACATGTGGTACTAGGTGGCGGTCGGGCGATGGTGCACAAAAAATTTTCCACATCCACAAATCGCGCATAAACCTACCATCCCCTGTTGCCCACCTCCAACTGAGCTCACGTACTCCCATGTAGCCCAAATCCTCGTTTCTCTCAACACCGGGTCCCCATCAATCCTCCCAAGCTTCCCCAACATCCAAGTAATTCAACATTCAAACAACAGAAACTATCACAGCCAAGAAAACAGGGCAAAGGCAGAAAACTCTGCCCAAAACAGCAACCAAAATCACAGCTTTTCTCACTTAAAGACCCCAGTAACAATTCCTTCGTTCTAGTTCGTTAACCGTTGGATCGACTCAAAAATTTCACTGGAAGTCTCTAGTACATAAACCTACATTTTGACCGTTGGGATCTACTAGTAAACACCCAGAACTCATTCTGCATCACTCTTTCCACAACCAGCAAATACATAGCATTTTTTTCTGCACTTATGCAAAATTCTGCTGCACAATTTCACAGCAAAATTCTGCATAAAGTGCAGATTTCGAAAACCACACTTCCCCTCATCCAATCTTGCTCAAATCAAATCCTATAAGTCCCAAATCATGTATCAATCATGTCTAAACCAAAGTCAAGCTTCAAAACACAGCAACACAAAATCTAGGTGTCCCATACCCCTCAATTTAATATATTTTCTAGGTTTGAGAAGTGAAATTGAGAATGAGGTAAATTTGAAGCAAACTCTCACCTCAAACAAGTCTATAACATCAATCTAAACTTGCTCAAACTGGATTTACACCTAAAATTCCACCGAATCAAAATTTGACTCCTCCACACCCAATTTTGCCCTAGAAATGGCTCTTGGTTCACTTTGGTCATTTGTTTTTCTCTCTAGCACAGTCCAAGCTTTCTCATAAGTCCTAAATGACATTTCAAGCTAGGATTAACTCACTTTAACCTCCATTTACCACAGAATCCAGATTTAACCTTCCAACTCTCAAGGCCTCACTCTTTTTCCACTCATAACACCACATTCTCACTTTCTAACCCTAGGTTAACTCTACCCTTCATCTCTAACAGTTTTCCATAAGCAATTTCAGCACATAAACATCACAAGCATCATCATAAGAACCCTAAAACTGAATGGGTAAGCTTAACTCATCCAAACATGGCAAGTTCAACATGCTTTCAACAAATTTCTTCACAAATAACTATCATGAAGCAGAAAACTAGCAAAACTACCCATCATATCTCCCAAAACCCCATACCCACGAAAATCAATAGAGAAAGAAGTCCACCCAAACCTGAAATTTCGAAGTCCCACACGTAGAGACGCGCTTCATGACTCCGAAAATGCCCTCCTTTCGCGATTTGGAGCAGAAATGGGCACCAAAGGTTGAAGCTTTGTTGGGCAACAATGGTGGATGAAGAAGAAGGAGAAAAGCAACGTGAGGGAGAGGGAGAGAGAGCTGTCTGAAATTTCTGTGCTGAGTGAGGAGAGAGAATACAACTTTTTGGTTTTAAATAAAGGGTTTTCTCTTTTTCTATTATTTTATTTAAGCTATGCCACATGTCCCCATTTGAGTGGAGCAAAAAGGGCCCACTTTCTCTTTTGATTGTGACCCATACTCAGCCACAAAAAGTGAGAAAAACCTGACCTTTGAAACGCTAAAATCTTGCCTCAGTTTGCGTGCCATTTCTCTGGTTCCAGTTCCTCGCGCTTCTCTGCGTCCGTCGGGGCCAGTTTTCGAAAGCAAGCAATATATATATCAAAACGCTCAGAATAAAACCCTGAGCGTGGTTCAGAGGTTGGTTTCGTTAAATTTTAAGTCGCACACAAAACGATGATTTTTAGACTAATTAATTAAGAATTAACCCATAACCTCCCAGTTATGGATTTCTCTTCCTTAATTAGCCTAACCCGCATATCTTGCCCCCACTATTCCTACTTCTATCAAGAACATGTATGCATATACACTGAATAATACTTATATATATATAATCATTCAAAATACATCGTTTCCAAAAATTTCAGGTAGAAATTTCCAGGATGTCACACTGAGGGCGTCTGCATCGAAAGGAATCCACTGGCCCCTTACCCATGACCGGAGGTCCCGTACGCCCTCCTCTGTAGGCCAAGCATTGGCGTAAAACTCGAGAACTATATCCAGATCAAACTTGACCATGGGCATGACCAGCAACATCCAACGCCGACGAGCTATCTCCTCCTGAAAATCTGTGTACTCGTCGTCCCTGAGCTGGACGCGTCTCTCTCGGTGGAAGGACCATCCCTTGATGGCTTTGAAATGCTGCTGGTGCTCAGCGCTCTTGAAACGATGGCTATCGAACTCGGGAGCGGCACTAGTCCCTGCGGCCGCAGCGTTCTTCCTAGATCTCTTTGAGGCAAGCTTCCTCGGGGCCATTTCCTATGAAGACAAACATTTGGAAAGTTAGTCTACAGGATAATGCTTATTTTAACACAAAAATGATATGCTAATCTTTCCGATTTAGAACAAACTCATGCACACATTAATGTAGCACATTTATGAACATGCGTATGTGTAAAATATCCTACTATTTATGTCAACATACAAGAACATTCAACACATTCTAGTTACCACACATATATATATACATCTTTGAAAAGAACACACATTCTCGTGCTCAAGGCATTGTGTCAAAATTTACACCTAATCACATCCTAAATATTCTGCTATCACAAACTACCTATACATATTTGAAGTATTTAACACACAAATTTATGTTGTTTCACTCACATTTTTTTATATGCACATTGGAAAGCTAATTACGTCATGCGCATACTTGCATTTGAAAAGGAAATTCCATGCCATCTATATACATTTGAGGGATAATTCCACACCATATATCCATACCATTGAAAGGTATTTTCCATGTTTCCTAGATGCAAAGTATCCCTCATGGGGGCAGCCAAATTCTTAGTAGAAAACCCTCTCAAGCATGTCCTAATTTTCATGTTTTTCCACTTTCAAAACAAAAATTTAGATTTTTAGACATAAGCCATGTTTCCTTGCATTGAAGCTAAGAGCTTGGGTTTCTAAGCTTAGAACTACATTTGGGCACCTATTCCGAATCCTCTATGTTGTCCCTATGTATATAAAACAATCCCACAATCCCAATCTTACAAAACCATATTCATATGTCATTGAGGCATTTCACCGAGCACTTGGTGGGCGCATGTTTAGGCATAAATTGCAAGAGAATGGGGGCAATGTGGCATGCCCCATTGCTTCAAAATACAACATAGGCCTAAGGTCATTCCCTACAACCCCTCAATTCAAACAAATCAAGCATAAAAAGCAATCCAAAACTGCCCCACAAATATGAGTACATTCTCACAATTTAGAGCACTAAAAGATGAACAAAAGGCACCAATGGAAAGCTAAAAACTCAAGGATTGAATACTTACTTGCTGGAGTGAGTAGGAATACCAAAAATGAAAGCAAAATGCAACCAAAAGTGGCTTGGGGAAGCAAAAACCGCAAGCCTCGTGAGTTCTCTCTTTTTGAATGAGGGGGGGGGGAGTTTTTGGGTGCAGAAAACGTTCCCCTCCCTCCTTTTTTATAATCTGGTGCAGGGGTTGCTCACCTAGGCGAGCTCAGCTTACCCAGGCGAGCTAACCTGCCAAATTTTTTTTTTTTTAGGGGAAACACAACCATGGCCCCCTCTACTTAAGTTAGATCAGGCATTCATTACTTATTTTAAACAAAAATAGTAATAATTAATGTAAATTCAAAGGATACTGGGCTGCCTTGCAGCGATGTTTTCTGCTTGTCCAGCACCGGGAAGGGACGACGACCTGTCGGTCGTGACCCTATCCTCCATTTGCATCCGTCCCTAAGTACCTAAAAGTAGGAAGCAAACAATGCGCAGCAAATCGTGACCGGGCCATCGTCTTACCTTGGTTGATTTCTGTCGTCAACTTTGTCTTGACTTCTGACCATGGCCTAAGACGATTCTGCCCCTGTTATCACAAAATATGCATGTGTATGTGCATGCATGAATGTTTTCAATGCAATGATCTTCTTAGTGAAAGCTGGTTAGGTTCATTTTTAAATAAGCGTTTGGGGCACCCCATGAACTGAGCGAAAAGGACTCAAGTTATTACAAACTAACACAATGTTTAAAACCAAAGTGAGGACTGAGGCCTCAACCCATCTTCTCTTCTTTTAAAGAAACGTGACGAGACAATTACAGCGGATGGGAATCCCTGGAGGAAACCAAGAAGAACAAAAAACTCAGAAAATAAGGTCCCCCTCGTTGAATTCGGGGCCCACTTCCCTCGATTATCCTTAACAGCGTGGGATATCTTTTTTAGCACAAGGTCCCCCTCGTTGAACTTGCGCGGGTGTACCTTCTTGTCGAACGCGTTCTTTATCCTTTGTTGATACAGGCGCCCATGGCTCATGGCCGTCAAACGCTTACCTTCAATAAGGTTGAGTTGGTCGCATCGTGTTTGAGCCCACTCTGACTCTCCTAGGCCTGATTCCACTATTATCTTCTGGGAGGGGACCTCTACCTCAAATGGGAGTACCGCTTCCATCCCATAAACCAAGGAATATGGCGTTGCCCCAGTAGAAGTTCGTACCGAGGTTCTATATCTGTGTAGGGCGAAAGGCAACATCTCATGCCAATCTTTGTATGACACCGTCATTTTCTGAACAATCTTCTTAATATTCTTATTTGCAGCCTCTACAGCCCCATTCATCTTTGGCCGATAAGGGGTGGAGTTATGATGCTGGATCTTGAAATCCTCGCACATTTCCTGCATCATTTTGTTGTTCAGATTGGTGCCATGGTCAGTACTGATCTTCTTAGGGAGTCCGTATCAACAAATTAGCTCCCTCTTTATGAATCTGACCACCACACTTCTCGTGACATTAGTATAAGAAGCCGCTTCGACCCATTTGGTGAAGTAATCTATCGCCACAAGAATGAAGCGATGACCGTTCGAAGCTTTGGGTTCGATGGCCCCAATGACATCTATTCCCCACATGGAAAAAGGCCAAGGGGCGGACATAACATTCAAAGGATGTGGCGGAACATTGACATTTTCCGCGTATGCTTGACATTTATGACATTTCCTTACATGGGCGCAGCAATCGCTTTCCATAGTGAGCCAGTAATAACCGGCTCTAAGGATCTTCCTGGCCATAGCATGCCCATTGGCATGTGTCCCAAATGAACCCCCGTGGATTTCCTCAATCATGTAGTTCGCCTCTTTGGCATCTACGCATCGTAGGAGGGTCATGTCGTGGTTTCGTTTGTACAGGATGGTACCACTCACAAAGAAACTAGTAGCCAATCTCCTTAACGTTCTTTTGTCATTGTCGGAAATCCCTGGTGGATATTCTTTGTTCTCAACATATTGTTTGATGTCGAAGTACCACGGTTTCCCATCCCGCTCTTCCTCTATCGCACAACAATGTGCCGGCTTGCCCTGAGATCTGAATTCGATGTATGGCAGATCCCCGTGTGGGCAAGTTGAAACATGGATGCCAGGGTGGCCAATGCATCGGCCATTTGGTTCTCTTCCTGAGGTATGTGGTGGAAAGAAATGTCGTCAAAGCATTCGGCTAACTTCAAGATGTGAGTTTGATAGAGTATCAACTTCGGATCCCTAGTTTCCCATTCTCCTCTCAACTGGCGTATTACCCAGCCTGGCCGTGAAAGGAATACACTGATCAGCCGGGGACATAAGGACTGCCCCTACTCCATGGCCCAAAGCATTAGATGCCCCATCGAAGCAGACAATCCATTTTTCTATGTTCTCATGCGTCCGCTTCTCTTCGAACAGGGCCATGATGTCTTCATCTGAGAACTCAGGGTGCATCGGCCGATAATCCTGGAGGGGTTGCTGGGCCAAATAATCTGCCAAGGCGCTTCCCTTTACCTCCTTTTGGGTGACGTACACAATATCGAATTCAAATAGTAGTACCTGCCACCTAGCGATTCGTCCCGTGAGGGCCGGTTTCTCAAAGATGTATTTCACGGGATCCATTTTGGAAATAAGCCACGTGGTATGACTGAGCATGTACTGCCTAAGCCGATGTGACGCCCATACCAGGGCGCAGCACATCCTTTCCAGCATTGAGTAATTCATCTCACATGCGGTAAACTTCTTGCTTAGATAGTAAATGGCTTGTTCCTTTTTCCCAGAATCATCGTGATGACCCAACACGCACCCCATAGACTCGTCTAACACAGCCATGTACAGGAAAAGAGGTCTTCCTGTTACAGGTGGCATGAGCACTGGGGGGTTTGCGAGGCTCTGTTTGATCTTCTCGAAGGTCTCGTGGCAGTCGTTGTTCCCTAGGACCGCCAGGTTCTTACGTAATAGCTTAAAAATGGGCTCACATGTAGGGGTGAGTTGCGAGATAAATCTCGCGATGTAATTCAACCTGCCCAAAAAACCTCGAACCTGCTTCTCCGTGCATGGTTCCAGCATTTCAAGAATGGCCTTCACTTTCTCGGGATCTATCTCTATCCCTTTCTGACTTACGATGAATCCCAGCAACTTCCCCGACTTTACCCCGAAGGTGCACTTGGTTGGGTTTAGCTTTAGTTGGTATTTCCGCAACCTTCCAAACAGCTTACGCAGATTGACGAGGTGTTCGTCCTCAGTTCAAGATTTGGCAATCATGTCATCTACGTAGACCTCTATCTCCTTATGCATCATGTCATGGAACAACGCTACCCTGGCACGCTGATAGGTTGCCCTAGCATTTTTCAGCCCGAAGGCCATCACTTTATAGCAGAACGTTCCCCATAAGGTGAGGAAAGTAGTCTTCTCCACATCTTCGGGTGCCATCTTTATCTAATTATACCCTGAGAAACCATCCATAAAAGAGAAAAGGGCGAACTTGGCTGTATTATCTACCAATATATCAATGTGTGGCAGGGGAAAATTGTCTTTAGGACTGGCTCGGTTTAACTCCCGCTAGTCTACACACATTCGCACCTTGCCATCCTTTTTCGGGACAGGGACAATGTTGGCCACCCACTCCGGGTATCGAGCTACAACTAAGAAACCTGCATCGAACTGCTTTCTCACTTCTTCTTTGATTTTTAAAGACATTTCGAGTCTCATCCTTCGTAGCTTTTGCTTAACCGGGGAAGACCCAGGATTCAATGGCAACTTATGCTGCACAATGTCGGAGTCCAGACCGGGCATGTCTTGGTAGGACCATGCAAAGACGTCTTGATAGTCTTCAAGAAGGGTTATCAAGCCTTGGCAGATAGGTGCGGTCATACTGGTTCCTACTTTTACTTCTTTCTTTCCCTCTCCGGTCCCTAAGTTTACCAGTTCGGTTTCCTCTTGGTGAGGCTTCATTTCGCGTTCTTCCTGAGCGATCAACCTCTCCAACTCTGGTGAAAGGGCATCCTCTTCCTCTTCTTCGTTCATCGTTTGGCTTACATCTCGGTCGAAATCAATTGTCAAACCCTCGTCGTTAGGATCCTCAAAGAATCGACCCTCATATCTATACTAATCAAGACAAAAGAAACAAAAACATGCAAAATGATATGAGAAAAGATGGAACTGCAAGAACAGATGAAACAAGATCTCTTTGTTTATTTAATAAGGTAGGTTTCACAAAACAAAAGAGAAAGGAATCTATAGCCTCTAATTACATTGAATCAGCGGTATAGACCTTTGACTGGCTTATCACGCGCCAGTTCCCCACTTGGGAATCGGGATGGCATGGTTGCACGAAATTTGGCGGGTCTTGAGGGAACTCCTCTCCTACTGCTGCCACCTCTTCCTCGGACATTATTCCGGCACTGGTGAAACACTGGCTAACATGGTCGGGCCATCCCTATCCGCCCGGAATCTTGATGGCGCATTTCTCCTTCCTAGCATCCCGGGTTCATACCCCAACCCATATTTGTTCGGGTTTCCTCTAATATCGACCACGTCGGCATTCCCGAGGCCGTCCTTGCCTAGACCCATTCTGGGCTCATATCCGTGCTTGAGCATCACCCGTGCCACCATTATGGCCGCATTGGAGAGAGAAGGTAGCAACGGGCTCGTTTCCACAGAGGCACAACTCACCACCTCGAAGGATTGGAAAGCTGTTTCCAAAGATTCTACTGCTGCTTCTACATATGGTGCGGAGGAGGGGCAGCTCACCAACATATCCTCTTCGCCTGACACTATCACCAAAAGTCCACCAACCGCGAACTTCAATTTCTAGTGAAGCGTCGAAGGGACCACTCCCAGCGCATGAATCCAAGGTCTTCCCAAGAGGCAGCTGTAGGTGGGATTTATGTCCATCACTTGAAAAACCACATTGCAAGTGTGGGGGCCTATCTGAATGGGGATGTCGATTTCCCCCATCACTTCCCGCTGACTACCGTCGAAGCCTCGAACCACCATTGAACTTGGTTTTAAACGTGACGCACTAAAAGGAAGCTTCTCCAAGGTGGTTTTTGGCATCACATTTAAACTTGAACCATTGTCGTTGAGTACCTTCGCGACGACATGGTCCATACATCTGACTGACACATGTAGAGCCTTGTTGTGCCCTCTCCCCTCAATGGGAATTTCTTCTTCCGCAAACGCGATATAATTATTGGTGGTTATATGATTAACAATGCCTTCAAAACCCTCAACTGAGATGTCGTGTGCTACATGGGCTTCGTTGAGGACTTTTATCAACAGTGCACGATAAGGCTCAGAGTTTATGAGCAATTTGAGTAAAGAGATTCTCATCGGAGTTTTATTCAGTTGCTCAACTACTTTAAACTCGCTTTGTTGGATGAGACGAAGGAACTCATGAGCCTCTTCCAAAGTCACTGTCTTTCCTTGAAGACCTTCTTTCTTCTCAGCTCCCTTTACCACCGAAGGATCTACTTCTTTTGAGGGGGCGGCTATGTCTGTGGGCTCTTGGACCATGGGCGCTTTCCCCTTGGATGGCAATTCCGTCGAGTGAGGGGGAGTGAACACCCAGCCACTGTGGGTTACGCCACTGAGGCCGGTGATGTTGGTCACCTTGGCTGACAAGGAGTCAACTTCGGTTGCAACTCTTTCTCCAAAAGCGGGAGGGGTATACTTCCACGGAATGGCCTTATTGCTTTGATATGCAAACGACGTCGGCTTAGGCGTTGTCCGGGGGTACTTGGGTGTGGAGCCGGTCCCTTTCCTAGTGAAACATATTACTAGGGCTTTGGGGGTTGGGGGAACCTTCTTTTCTTCCGACTGCATGCAAATCTATGGTTCTTCCCTCCCTCCTTTGGACACTTCGAGCTGCCCCCAGTCCATGAGCCGTTGAAGCAATTCTTCCACCGCGGGACAGGTTTCCATGTCGTGTGACTCCCCGAGGTGAAACAAACATTCGTCCCTTTCGTCTCCGCCACGGGAGACCATGCATGCCGCTTGCAGCGAATGGTAGATGAAGCTTCTAGATGTAGCCACATCTTCTAATCTCTTTGCCCCCGATGGGCCATGCTCTTCAATGGCATTTACGCTAGCCCCTCCATGACTGGCTAGTGGGTTGGTTTTAACGTTGGGGCCCTCCTCTTGGAATGATGGCCAACCGGCATTAATTAGGTGTTGCACCTTATATTTGAACGGCAGGCAGGAGTCAATGTTATGTCAGGGGGCTCCACTATGGTATGCACACTTGGCATCCGAGTTGTACCCCTTGGGGTATGGTGGCTGGAAGACCTTCCCAGGTATGGCCACCACCAAATGATTTTCCAATAATGAAGGCCACAACTCGGAGTATGCCATGGGAATAGGAGAGAAATCATCTCTCGGGGGGGGGCGGGGTGCGCCATGCATTATTATAGCTCGCGCCAGGACTTGTATTATTGGCTTGCCGGGGTGTGGCTGGAGCTGTGTGTTGGGCAGGCGTTCTTTCTATTGTGGGTGGTCCTTTTACTTGAGTTGGGAGGGAGCTCCCAGCTCGGATTGAAAAGTTCGGGGGGCTGGGCTGGTATGAGTTTTGGATATTTTGGGGTGCTTTCATCCATGTTGGGGCGGTGGTGACCGCGTGGGTATCTCCTTCTTTTTTCCTCATGCCGACCACTGGGGCTCTTCTGTTGTTGTTGGGGGCCATGTTGGAGGCATATTCAAACTTGCCTTTTCTCAGCCTGGACTCGATCCTTTCTCCGGCGAAGACGAGGTCCGCAAAGTTAGCTGGCATGTACCCTATCAGCTTCTCATAGTAGAACGTAGGCAACGTATCTACCATAATTGTGATCATCTCCCTCTCAGTCATGGGCGGGACGACTTGGGCTGCAAGGTTTCTCCACCTTTGGGCATATTCTTTAATGGACTCATGTTCTCGCTTGGTCATGCTCTGAAGCTGGTTCCGATCAGGAGCCATATCCGTGTTGTATTGGTACTGCCTAATGAAGGCAGTTGCCAAGTCTTTCCATGACCAGACCTAAGAAGCTTCCAGATTGGTATACCATGGCACTGCTGCTCCGGCTAAGCTGTCTTGAAAGAAATGCATCAACAACTTTTCGTCCGTAGAATATGCCCCCATCTTTCGGCAATACATCCGAAGATGTCCTTTTGGACATGTCGTCCCTTTGTATTTATCAAAATCTGGTACTTTGAACATGGGAGGGATGACGATGTCAGGTACCAGACACAGATCCGCCAAATCTGAGAATGGGTAGTTGCCGAGGCCTTCTACCGCCCTCAGCCTCTCTTCAAGTAAATCAATCTTTCCCTTATCTTTTGCAAAGGGAACGGATTCTTTAACGGGTGCGGGTGGAGACGGGACATGGCGGACTATGTTTGGTTGGGGCAATTCATGGGGGGCCGGATCCTTGAGGGGCAGTAGAGGGCCTAGACGGGCATCTTCTTCATCGTCTTCTTGCAGGGGATAATCGGCATAAGGAGGGAGTTGCCCCTCGAAGGTAGGGGCTTGGTTCAAATCGTCCGGAGCGGTACGGGGAGTGAAGTCTAGAGGCAAGCCATAAGGGTAAGCTTGAGGACTATACCTCCGACCGAACACCGTCGTGTTTCTATCTCGGCCTAAGTTTATTGTGGGCTGTAGCACCGGTTCCGCTTCCCTAGCTGTATTGGAGGCGGTCGCCGTGGCATTATCCTCTATAGTTTTCTGAAGCTTTAGCATGGCCTCCGTGATAGAAGCCATTTGATCTTTAAAGGTCGATAGGTCGGCCTTCATCTGTTCTTGCACTCCCTCTTCATTATCCATTTTTCTGGATCGAGTGTTATAGGGGTGCCTCTGCACTTTCTTAGTTATTGTGAGTTCCCTAAAGAAACAAACAATGGTGAGTATGCCACCAAAACATGAATATGCTAATGAATGATCGGACCACTTGGATCCACCTCAAGATTTTTAGATAACGTGATGAGTTTCAGAACTTCTCGTTTTATAAAAAGGAACAAAGCTTTTATCTAGCCAAGATCATACAAAAGTGTTACAACAGAACCTAACAGTTTCTAATTATATGGGCCATCAAATCTATCATGTGTTGACAGTAGTTGATTAGCTCATGAATTTCCTCAGGGGCTATACATACTTCAGCGATGGCCTTTGCTTTGGCTAATAGTTGCGGGAGGTCTTGACTTCCATTCAAGGTCAAGGCGAACCTATCCATCCACATGGTCGCTTCTTGATGCAATGCATCAATCACCCTCCCTCTTGCTTCCTTCTCGGCGTACGCTTGTGCGAAGTCCTCTACTAGCTTTTGTTCATGGGTCAACGACTGGTTTAACTCTTCCTTGTATTGCCCTATGATAGCTAGCATGCTTTGCTCCGTGGCTTCCAAGTGTTGAGCCAAACTCCTTTTGGATCTAGAGCAAGCAGCTAACTCATCCTTTAAGATCATGCCATGCACCCGTGACTTGTCCCTTTCCTCTCTCTGGAGCTTAAGCTCATTGTTGCTGCCCCACAAAGATCCTCGTAATTTATCTTGGCCATGTTCCTCCTTGCGGGCCCTTTTGGTTTCTTGTTCAAGGGCTCTTGCAGTGGCCGCATTTTCCTCTCGTAACTCGGTGCACTCTTTCCGGATGTTTGTAGCGGCTGTCTTGAATTTTTCTTTGGCGAGTCTTGCCTTCCCTAGCTCTAATTTTAGAGCTTGGACTTCTTCATCTTCCTTTGGAGCTTCGAAGTTCTTCTCATCGATAAATTTCAACTTGGAGAGCCAATCTAACCCTCGCGTATGAGCTCTTAGCCATTCATGAGAACCACCGATGACGCCATTACGGATGCCCCTAAGTTCTTTATCTTTCCTCAACGGACTTCTCCACGCCTTGTGGACTCTTTGTACAACCTCGAGACTTTGCGCGCCGAAATCTCTCACAAGGAAAGGCGAGAGGTTCTCTTCCATTGGCGCTCCCCTCATGGGGTACCCTAGCTGTCTTATGGCAAGTGCGGGATTATAGTTAATACAACCCCTCGTCCCTATCAATGGAACATTAGGGTAGTCCCCACATGAGAAGAGAACTCCCTCCTTTCCTTCCTTCCATCAAGGAAACCAATTAATTGTGCTGCCTTCTATCCCAGCCAAGTGTTGGTCCCAATCGACTCTTCTTTTTTCGACGCACGAGCGATAACTTTGAAGCGGACACGGGTGTCTTATGTCTTGTTGGAATAGGTGTGAAACCAACCACACACAAAGAGCGGGCAAGCAGCAGACGATCCGTGCGCTGTTCTTCTCGCACCTTTGGTCAAATGTATCGAATAAGTCCACCAAGATAGCCACCACTGGGCTTTCCTTGCTATGGTGATATGCAAGGAAAGCATCAATTGCGGCTAGGTCCACCAAACCATTCACGTTCGGAAAGAGGACAACCCCAAAGATCAGAAAAGCTAGTATATCCGCAAACGGGACCCACTTCTCTTGACTTGCCATATCCCTTCCCTTGCCTTCCAAGTATTTCCGCGGTAGGCCCACTACGCCGTTTCGAGTTTGCTTCATGCGATCCAACTCTCTTGCCGAATCTCCGACCACAGCTGCAATCTTACTCATGGAGGGAAGAAACCTGGAGAAAAGATACGGTTTTCTTCCCCCAAGAGGGCATCCTAATATCTCCTCAAACTCTTCAATAGTCGGTACCATTTGGAAGTCCCCAAACGTGAAGCATCTCAACGGCTGGTCAGAGTATTGGGCAAGGGATACAACAGCTTCCGTAAATACCTCCGCTACGGTCAAATCTAAAATCTTTCCATACACTTTGCGGAAGGCTTGCCTTTGGAGAGGTTCCATCAATCGTCCCAACTCCTTGAGACTGGTGACATCTAGACCCTTAATCTTGACTTGATAAAATCTTTTTCCGTTTTGATTTGTCCCCATCATTTACCTAAAAAAGGGGTGGATCAAGACTCCGATATGAATGATGCAA
The DNA here is from genome assembly GCF_000004515.6 of Glycine max. Lineage (NCBI taxonomy): Eukaryota > Viridiplantae > Streptophyta > Magnoliopsida > Fabales > Fabaceae > Glycine > Glycine max. The sequence continues at coordinate 16,945,794 of NC_038246.2, read as the reverse complement.
TGCGCATGCATGAAACGGAAAGAAAACACAACAAAGGGGTAATTTACATATACGAGATCAAAAATATCCATCTTTTTAATACTACGTTTTAGGCATTATGGCACCTCAACGTGTGTATTAAAAAGTGATGTATTGCTCTAGAGAAACAAAACATCACTAGTAAAACTATAATTTACGTGCTATTCGAAGAAAAATGCATGAGAACAAATGGCACGGAGCGTGTTCGCTCCATGCCCCTATTTGGGAACCTATAGGACAATATCTAGGGGTCTCTAATAACTACTCCCAACAATTCATAACTCACATGACCGTTTTCTAGAGGTATCATCACTCAATATAATAATATTGTGGCGGTATGGAATACCGGCGACAACATATTATAAAGAGAGAAAGCTCTAGATGAGGTTTCACTATTATCAAGCAAGTCGGAGACCTAGCATGATCATAGATTCACCTCCACTCCTTAGATTCCCATGAACCCGGGTATAGGGCCCCTTTTTTACTCAAACCCGTGGGTGCTTAGAATGCAGTGTAAAAATGCGGAAAAGATAGCAGTTATTATATTTACACAGTTAAAAAATGCACACACAAACTTTCACAATTCCACAATTTCCTAAAATAGGCCTAACACACAAAAATAGTCCCTAGTGGAGTCGCCAACTGTCGCAACATGCCCGTTTGCGGGCGAGCGAGGCGAGGGTCACAGGTGCGCTTTCCAAGGGAGGAAAGATGCGCGGAGTCACCACCAACTTTTATTTGTGGAAAACGTCGAAAAAACTGAAGGAAACCGGTCAAAAAGAAAATTCCAAGTTCGGGAGTTGTATTTACGTTTGAGGAAGGTATTAGCACCTCTCACGTTTGTCTCAAAGGACAACAGCCTTATTTTTTAGAATTGTGGAAATTGTGTTACCTTAACTTTTATTTCTTTTTATTTTGTGAGGTCGACAAAAGTGGGGCTCTTGCTCCTACGTGCCCTCCATCGAAGAGGAAATCAGACCTACGTAGTTCTTCTTTAAGGGTGAATCAAGCGATTCTTTTTACTTGGAAGGTGATCATTTTAAGGCGTTGGACCTTAAAAATGATCCATTTACTTGGTAAGAAAAATTGAGATAATAAACTTTCAAATCCTTTTTTAATGATTTTTTGTGGACAAGCTTGACTTTGCGGGTTGATTTTAGCCTTAGTTTCACTTTAGTTATTAGTCAATTCAATTAAGAAAGAGAAATCCCAAAGAAAAACGTCCGATTGATTTTTTTTTGCTTTATTTTACTAAAAGGTATTTTTTGATTATTATATTATTATTTTACCTCTTTTTTGATTTCCAACGTGGTTACGGCACGACCGAACGGTCGGGTTTCATTTTAACAGAAATTAACGGATATTACAAATCAAATGATCGATGAAAATTTATTTTATTTTTTTATTAGGCGAGAAATGACTTAAATAAATGACTGAAGCACGTCAAAAGAGGGTACGGAAAGTAAATGAAACGAGAAATAAAAGTACACGAAACAAATGGGGACCACCACGAGTACATAGAATGAATTGAAAAGCTCGGTTTGGGGTACTTACCGGTTGAAGACCGAAGAAAAACGAAGAACGAACGATGAATGTCGAATAACGGTTGAAAATCTTCGCGTAATTACCCACGGAAACGTTACGGAAGCGCCTCGGCTTGGATTTTCTTCACGGAAACAATTTTCCTCAACAATTTCAAGAGAATACGAAGTGCCAAGAAGGCTGAACCCCTTCCTTCTTCATTCCTCCCCCTATTTATAGCAAAATAGGGGAGGAGCTTGCCACCCAGCTCGCCCAGGCGAGCTCAGCTCGCCCTGGCGAGCCAGGTTGCTTCCTCTAGAAGCAACCGCCTTCTGGAGGAAAAATCTGGAAGGCCCAAGTGGGTCTGGTTGCTATTTACACCCCCTTTTTTACTAAATACACCCTCCTTTACTTTTTTGGTGATTCTTTTTCCGTAACGTTACGAAACTTTACGAATTTCGTAACGACACTTATTTTCTTTCCATAAGGTTACGTAACCTTACGGATCATGTATTTTAGCTTTCGAAAAAGTTACGAAAACTCACGGATTGTGTAACAATACTTCCTTTTGGTTTCCGTCAAATTACGGAATTTCACGGATGGCGTAACCACGCTTCCTTTTGATTTCCGGCGCATCTCGGGACTTCACATATTGTGCAACAAAAGGTGCCAAGTACTTCAAAGCGGTCAATCAAAGGTTGCATGCCATCAAGCAATAGTCCCCGAACGAAATTAGGGTATGACAGTTTTTTAAATAATTAAGAAAATTAGTATAAATGTAAAAAAAAAAATATATAATTTCACAAAAACTCATGGTTATAATCTTTTTTAAAGACATGTTAGAGTAATTTACTCTAATACTAATAACCATACATGATCAAAGTCTTAATTTAATGGAAAAATAATACATATATTCTAGGAAGCAATTATTTGTTGCTTTTAGTTACTTTGGTTCTTTGATGTGAAAATGTTGGGGGAGATGTGTGTACTTAACACGCTTCCCATACTGTAAAAAACAAAGACTCCACTTAATCAGATGTGCACAATTTTACTACTATTACTTTATCGAATTTCCCTTGACTGGAGTACCACGGTAGTTGTATTGTAACAAGTAGCTACGTCCTCTACCATTATCATGTACTATCATAGAAAGAAGAAGAACATTATCATTTAGAGAGTGCCTTTATTATTAAGATTCCACTCATGCCTTTTCTTTGACCAACAGAAGATGCGGAGAAGGAGTTTGCTTAAAAGAGTGTATTCCTGTCATTTCTTTTGGGAGAAAGATCAATTCAGTCATTTGCCAATAGGCTTTTCTCCCATGACCTATATATGCACTACATAGTACATAGTCATACTCACATGCTTGTCTGCATGCCTCCACTCTAAACTGAAAACGTTGCAGACAATGGTAACTAATTGATGAATAATAGTAACATCCAAAAATCCAATTACATAGTTGGCTCCAAGCAAATAGCTAGAGCCAACAAATCATGACACTTAAAATTCTTTCTGCAAGTTTGCCTCCCCATAACCATTTTCATCTTGTCGGCAAGGTTTAGGTCTTATGAATGTTAACCTTTAATATAGAAATACCTTCAAAACATCTAAACACAGTTACATCCCCATAGAAACTTTATCATTAGCTTATCACTGAAATCACTCATCTGCAACCCAAAACCATAAATTAACTTCCCAATCTCTGCTGCCCTGTCACATAAGCCTACTCAACCCCAGCCACTACCAGGCAGAGGTAAAGGAGCTTAAGAAAAAAGATAATAATTCAAGTGTACTAGCTAGAACTTCAAATATTTGAAGCTTGGCTACCTCTCATTATGTGTCTCTCTCAGTAGAACTTAATGATAATTCCCCATGTTCCCTTCCTTTCGTTCATATTCTGCTACTTCTTCTTGATACACCACAGTGTTTACTACACTGGGGTTTTAGCCCAAATTGTTGAGGATCAACAACAATCATTGCTCAAACTGAAGTTGATTAACATGTTTTCACAACTTTTAGACAGCAAAACAGAAGTAATCCAATGCAAAAATCAAGCAACTTTATTTAATAAGGAAAACCAGCCAAAAGGATGGGAACATAGAAACAATTAATACACGTGCTGTCATACCCTAATTTCATTTGGGAACCATCTGTTTGTTGGGATGCGACCCTCTCTTGATCACTTCGAGATCCTTGACGCTCATCGTTAGGCAATCCGTGAAGTTTCGCGACATGTTAGGAGTTGAAAGAACATTATTGCGCAATCCGTAAAGTTCTGTGACATTCTAGAAGCCGAAGAGGGGATGGTTGCGTAATCCGTAAAGTTTCATGACATTAAAAAAAGAAAACAAGTATCGTTACGTAATTCGTGAGGTTCCGTAACGTTACGGAAAAAGAATCAGCAAAAAAGGGGCAAAGGGGGTGTATTTAGTAAAATGGGGGTGCAAATAGTAATTTTCAAATTTGGGCCCTTCTAGAGGTTTCTGGGCATTTTCTTGCTTAAGGTGGAATCACCCTAGCTTTCCTAGGCTAGCTGAGCTTGCCTGGGCGAGCTAGGTGGCAACCACCTCCCCTGTTTTGTTAAAAAATGGGCTTCCGGGACACCCGTAATGCTTTCGTAAAATTCCCATAACCCTAAATAAGCATATTTCACTTAATATGGGTGAGAAGGAAGAGAAAAAAGAAAAAAAAATCATGTCCTCTAGGCTTTCATAACTTTTCCGTAAATTACGAAAGAAGGGGGGTGAACATATCAAAATGGAGGGTGCGAATAGCAATTTTGAAATTTTCAAGTGGGTCTTCCAGAGTATTTTTCAAAGCTGGATTGCTTCTGGAGGAAGTAACCCAGCTCGCTTGGGCGAGCTGGGCGGCAACCTCCTCCCCCTTTTTCCTATAAATAGTCTGAAGGGGGTTGTTCTAAGGATCCCTCAGTCCCCTAGCTATGTATTTCATCTGTTTTTGGTGGAAAAAATTATTTCCGTGAAGAAAATCCAAGCCGAGGTGCTTCCGTAATGCTTCCGAGATGTTTCCGTGAAGAAAATTATTTTCGGTTTTCTTTTCTTTCGTCTTTATCGCGCTTTTACCGTTTATTTAAGTCGTTTTCTCACCTAATAAATGATAAAATGAATTTCAACCTATCATTTGTGTTGTAATATCATTTAATCACTTTTAAAACAAAATCTAACCGATCGTTCACGCTGTAACCTCAGTTAAACTAAAAAAAAGCAAAATAAATAATAAAATAATCAAAATATCTTGAGAAATAATAATAAAATAAAAAAAATCAATCAGACGTTTTTCTTTGGAAATTTCCTTAGATCAATTGATTAATAACCAAAGTGAAACTAAGGCTAATTATATATATATATATATATATATATATATATATATATATATATATATATATATATATAGATGTATGTATGTATGTATATAGATAATTCAGCCAAAAAAATATGGATAACTAAATAAATGGATGGTTAAATTATACTTAACGTTTACATTAAATGGTTTTCATATGTATTTCACTATGGAAATTGAAATTATTTTTCTTAATTTAAGTTTTATATTAAGATATATATATATATAATCTCTAAATAAAATTTAAATAAAAATTGATCCCTAATTTCCTATCTCTATATTTTTATATTTTCATGTTTATTTAATTTGATATTTATTTATTTATTCTAGATGTTTCTTTACTTTCTTTAGTATTATTTTCAACTAAACTTATTTAATAAATAAATAATTTCAATTCAATGTAGTCTATATCATACTTTCTGCTTACAATAATTTTCTTATATTTTATTTACTATAGTAATTTTAATTTACTAACAATTATATTTTAATAATATTTTTTAGATAAGTATTCAATCAACTCAACTTCAAGTACAAGGATCAATATCAATCTAGACAATCCTGATTTATTAAAGTTCAGATAGAGTAAAATGAACTTCCTTCTTTTATTTTGTTTTATTGCACATTTTGTAACATTCAACAAACAAAATTGTTAGTTTATTCTAATTCTTTGATTGATGTAGCTAAAAAATTATAAATTTCATATTAAATAACTACTTTGTAGAAAAAATGGAGCAACATTAAATAAAAGAACTATCTTCTCCAAATTCTACTAACATTGATCTTGACAAGAGAATGTCAAAAAATAGAAGATCTTTGCAAGATATAATATCCATGAGATGGTATCAAAATCACATGTATGCAACCCTATCATGACCTTCATGTTCATAATATTCAATAATACTTTATTTTTTCTTAGTTTTAACATATATAAAATAACAGAATAATGTGTTCACAATTCATGCAACAATCAATGAGATCGATGGTTCGGTTGAATTTTGAATTATGTTGCATGTGAGAGATGGTAAAAGAAAGTTACAAAAGAGGGAAATCAATACACTTGCAGAGAATGCAGGCAATCATCCAAGTACCCAACAAGGTTTAATGTTTTGTATATAATGAATTATTTTTTATAACATAATTAAATAAATATTAAAAACTTTGAAATCTTGTTTGGTTCAAGATAAAATTGAAAGTATATGATGACACCAACATAGCAACATTCACAATTTTCGATTGAGATGTGTAACAAATTCTAAACACGAAAGCATTTGAACTCCTTCACACCCGAAATGAAAATAAGGCTAACATACCCCATATTAAATACCTTTTACAAAGGCACTTTTATCCACTAATTAATATTTTTATGAAAAAAGGAACCCACTTCAACACAACAAATATCATCGGATGAGTCAGGTGAAGAACTAATTATAAGTTAAAGCCCAAAGCTACAAGCATCCAACAAGTCAAAAGGTGCATGTTCATCATCTAATGAAGAAGTTTATCAAATCTCACAAAGTCCATTAGGAAAGAAGGCAAATAAACAAATGGTCAGAAATCAAAGTCCAAAGCTACAACTATTGAAGAAGTTAAAAGATGCATCTTCATCATCAAAAGAAGAAGAAAATCTATTAAAAAGTGTGAAAAAACAATTTGTGATAAGTAAAAGCTCAAAGCTACAAGCATCCAATAAGTCAAAAGATGCATCTTAATCATCAAATGAAGTTTATTCAATCTTTGAAAGTCCATTAAGGAGAAAGACGAATAAACAAGTTGGTCTGACATCCTTTGATGAAGAGTTAATCTTACTTTTAAGTTTAAAATGGATCACACCAAAGAAAACAAAATTCAAAAATAGGTCACCGGAAAAAGGAAATAAATACAAAAGGTCTATTTAAATGAACAATTTTTGGTGTTTATTTACATCATTTTTATGTTTTTTACCATTATGGTTGACTATTTTTTATTTCATTAAATATATTTCTTAGACTGCTTTACTATGTCAATTTCACTTTATTCTAATATTGCACTTATCAAATTTATATATAATGCTTATTTTATCTTCAGGTTAATCAACTTTTGTTGAGTGGCCAGCCTCCAATTTTAGAATATTCCCTTCTAAATATATTGATAAATAAAAAATATCTTAATTTATACATAATTTTTTTTGTCTCCTTTAACAAAAAAATAATATAAAATATAATTCACAATTATATTTTAAAATTTAATTTATCAAACAAATGATTTATATAAATATTTCTTTAATTATTTATCAACCCGCGCAACACGCGGGTTTGTGTCTAGTGTAATATGACTATAAGTATTTGTGCATGTCTTTGTTTGAGGCACATTCTCCACAAGTATGCCAATGAGGATGTCTCACTAGGACTAGATGTGGACCACATAATGATGGAAGACTCTATTGTGGTACACCACTAGGTGAAGGTTTTTCTTGCATTTAAAGATGATACTGACTTGTATATATGAATTATTTATATTAAATCAAACTCACTAGGATATCTCACTAAAACCAATGTTATTTTTGACACAACATCGGTTTGATTTTGCATATTTTACCTTTTCTGGTTTATTTCTTACTTTACAAAACATCAGTTTTTTTTATAACCGATGCTAACATTAATACTTTTAACCTTGGTTCAAAACCGATGTTAAATGCCCAAAATAAATGATGTTAAAAGCATTTTTTTCTAGTAGTGTGTATTGACATTATTGTTTTCATTATTTTAAACATTTCTTTTATCTGATACTAATTATTCAATTATTTTGGGCAAAATTTGAATTGCCTAAATACTATGTGGACTAGTTATGTTTTTCAATTTTTAAGTTTGGGGTAATTTAAAAAACAAACAAGATATTAAAATAAAATTGCAAAAAAACAACATTGGTTTTTAGAAAAATCAATGTTGTGAATGCACGACAACATCGGTTCTTCTAGAAACAAATGTTGTTGAGCAGAAAACAACATCGATTTTAAAAGTCATTAATAATTAACCGATTTTAAAAGCTTATTTTCTAGTAGTGATTCCATTTTCAATCAAGTGTATCTCTATATTTAGTTAATAACTAGATGTTTACCTAGGTGTTGCGCGGTTTATGAATGTATCTCAATATTTAGTTAATTTTGTTAATAGTGAAAATTAAAAAATAATGTCAATTTGTACAATTTCACCTTATTTTTTATGTTCATTGTTAGCAAATGTTTCAAAGTTGAAACTACACCACTATGTGTTGGTGTAGGCTTAGAACCCCTTTATAAGGCTGTAAGTTGTGAGATTGATTTCAAAAATAAAAGAGCAATTGAAAAAGTCATGTATTATTGTGGGTATGTTTGCATTATTTTCATTTTGGGTGTGAAGGAATTCGGAAGCCCTTCTATTTAGAATTTGATGAACATATCAATCAAACATTGTAAATGTTGCTACACTTGTATCCAGAGAAAGTAGAAATTCGAAAATGGTGACGACCAAAAATCAGACTTTCACTCCATTAGTGGAGGCGTGACTTTTCGGTAACTCACATAAGCTAAAATGGTGCCTTAATTTTTTAAACCATGATGCAGCTCCACTCACCCACGTATTGCATCTTTAGTACACACCCACTTCATGAGTGATACATATGCAAGAGTAATATGTGTGTGTTGCACTCGCCTGTAGCTAAAGACAAAACGAAACATTTGTCTTCAATGCATCCTCCAATGATCAAAAAAGGGCTGAATTGTCATATATAAGGACATCATCCACCTAACACGTCTAACTTTGCTTGCAAGATCAAAAGCATGTCCACCCCAGACAACTTGCCAGAAGAAGCCTAAACAACAGTCGTCCAAGCTAGGGGAGCTTGACATGCCTCACAAACCTACAACTCTTACACTAGTCGAGGTTACCACCCTCGACACCGAACAATCTCCCTTAACACAAGACAATTTCCCTTGACACTAGATGATGGAAGCTTGCTTGTGGAGCTTTTATGGAGGTTGGATCTTTGAGCTTCAATGAGGTCCTTCAATGGTGATTTTCCACCATGGAGATGCAGTTGAAGGAAAAGGAGAAGAGGAGAAAGGAGGCACCATCCACTAGGGAATAAGCCATGGAAGAAGGAGCTTCGCCACCAAGAATGTGCCTTGGATAAGAAGCTTGGAGAGGATGATTCAATGGAGGAAAAGAGAGAGGGGGGAGCACAAAATTGAAGAAGAAAAAGGGGAAGAGAAGTTGAACTTTGAGTTGTGTCTCACAAGACTCTCATTCATCAAAGTTACAACAAGTGTTACACATGCTTCTATTTATAGACTAGGTAGCTTCCTTGAGAAGCTTTCTTGAGAAAACTTCCTTGAGAAGCTTCTTTGAGAAAGCTTCCTTGAGAAGCTAGAGCTTAGCTACACACACCCCTCTAATAACTAAGCTCACCTCCTTGAAAAGCTTCCGTGAGACACTTCCTTGAGAAGCTTCCTTGAGAAGATTCCTAGAGAAGCTAGAGCTTAGCTACACACACCTCTCTAATAGCTAAGCGCACCTCCTTAAGATGAGAAGCTAGAGCTTAGCTACACACCCCTTATAATAGCTAAGCTCACCCCATGACAAAATACATGAAAATACAAAAAAAAGTCCCTACTACAAGGACTACTCAAAATGCCCTGAAATACAAGGCTAAAACCCTATACTACTAGAATGGCCAAAATACAAGGCCCAAAAGAAGGAAAAACCTATTCAAATATTTACAAAGAAGAGTGGATCCAACCTTGGCCCATGGGCTCAGAAATCTACCCTGAGGATCATGAGAACCCTAGGGCCTTCTTTAGTAGCTCTAGCCCAATCCTCTTGGATCCTTCTATCCAATACCCTTGGGGGTAAGATTGCATCACTAGATAACCTCTTTCGTTGACAAGCCGACTTAGAGCTTAGGGGGCTTATGTACTATCCAGGGTCCACAAAATACGCGTGACAAGCAATGTGGCCCTCAAATACACATGTTTGCCCTCCATGTTAGCCCTGCCTCATGAGCATGGACGTTCCACGCTTAGTAGGCGGGTTCCCAAACTGATAGGTTATCTCTAAGTACCCATTATTTGAATATGTTGTGACCTTTTTATCTCGTGGCAGGTATTCAATTATCTACAAGGTACACATTATCTGTAAGCTACAATTATCTACAAGCTAGTCATTATCTACAAGGGTTGTTACAACACCGTAACAATCCCAACCAATAAGGACCCGCAGCTTCCACTCCACTCTATAAGTACCAGGTTCTATCTCACCCTTTTACAAAATTTATTCTCACCAAACTCTCGTACTTACTTCAGTGTCGAAGTCCTTTATTTTGCAGGTCCCCCCTCTTGTCCTTTTAACAAAGGCTACTCTCAGTCCGACGTGCGAGATCTTAGAGCCTACCTTGGCCACATCCACCCTGACGAGGGACAACTCTAGATTTTAGTAAGTACAGCTCTGAAAAGGAAATTTGATCTCATATACGTGTTAAATTGTTGATTAATGGATGTAAAAGCTTGACCAATTTTGTATGATAATTTTCTTGTAACAAGCTAAATTTTAGTGGATAACTCTGATAAAATAGTTTCAACTCAAGGCAAATTGTAGACATAGCTAAAAAGTGAAAATGATCATGTAGGCTGAGAATGATGGCTCTGAACTTAATAGTAGGATTTATTAACTTATAGATGGAGGTAAAGACTAGGTAGATGCTGAGAACTATTTCCCTTTGGATGATCTCCTTTCTAAACTTACTCTTTTTTCCTCTATTATGAATGTTGTTTTTCCTCTATTCATTTAGTTCATTCTTTGCTTTCATAATTAATAGTTTTGTCCTTTGTGGATTTTTCTAATATATATGACCGAGAATGATTTTTTGCATTGACCTATTAAAAAATCATACTACCATTTTCAGCTACCACTATTACGCCTTGATTTATTACTGCCATGTGAAGTAAATTTTGGATGAGGATTATTATGTCTCTACTCTAACAAATACTTTGGCCATAAAAAAGAGAGTATATACTATGGACATAAAAAAATTATATACTATAGAAACGAACAAATAACGAATGGATGGATCAAATTAGGCTTATTACTAAATATGCTAGGCTTATCTGTTAAGTGGGAATGATGGATCAGGTTTACCCCTTTTGGAAACAACAATTTGCCTTTACTGATGTAGTGTTGCTTTGCTTTGTACATTTCAAAATTCATGAAACAACATGATGTGTCATAACATAACTTCTATAGTGTGATCCAACTATCTAGTTTTAGTCTTTTTTTATTCATTTTTGGGTTTTACTAATTTAGAATTTACAAAGTCTTTTCTCATTTTGTGTAGATATATCATAAAATTATATATACAAATATCAGAAAATTAGTAAAAGAAAAAGATACTTATTCTCTAAAATAAACTAACTGAACCCCCTAATCTCCATTTGCACAGTGTAACGACAAGGAAAGAGAAAGGCATGGAGTGTAGGTCACGTGTCTTTCTCTCTCCTTGTTGCCGCCTAGGGTCTAGAGATTATTCATGTCCAACCCTTATAATTTAGGTTCCATGCATGATTAATAAAAGATTTGTCAAGGAGCCATTAGTTTCAATGAAAATATTGCTTCAAACAGGAGAAAGGTGTAGATAATACTTTAAGGGGTATATCGTAACTACAATTCTACTTTTGTGCTGTTAATTTTGAACTTGTGCTGAACTTTTTTTATAGGCCTTAGTCATGAGTGAAGTTATTCCTTTAAATCCATTCATACCAAATTATCAATGTTGTAAGCCCCTGCTTCTAAATTTTTAAATTTAGAGCTGTGAATCGAAATCTTTGAGCTAATATTACGGGAAGACCACTGTCAACTATTTTGATTGCTGCATCAAATTAACAACATTGAGTTTAACACGGATGTTTTGAGGTGTTCTTATTTCAGGAAAAACTTTATTAGTTGATAATCATTTCAACAAGAAGGAGGATCACGGGTTGGAACAATTGATGTACTTGATTACATCCAGGTTTGTTTAGCATATCTTCCTTTTTTTATATAATATAGTATCATCGATGCATGCTTATGCTGATTGGGACTATGTGTAGCAAACTTCTGCATGTTTTTTACTTCTTAATTTCTTTGTCAGACTTTCCAGAGCTAGCAACTCTAGAGTAGCACTACAATATAAAGAGATAACAACCTTTCTTGGTCTAAATTAAAGATTAAAAAAGATACCACTTCAATCATGACGCAACCAAGTCAAATATGCACACATTTGCTTTTCTTTTTATGTTCAAATTAAAGAATAAAAAAGCAAAACACTTGTCTATTTCTTCTTCTGATTTTTCCCTCTTTATAGGAATACAAATTTGGTTATAGACTTATTGTGGATTGATAATTTTTGTTTAATATGAATGTTTCCCACCCTTGACAATTTAATAGTGTGTTTCTTTTCAATTTTCAACTAAGATCAGACACTAACCTTATTTGTGGTGCGGTATTTTTGTTTAATATAAAGGGGCTATACATAATACATTTTTATTTTGGTGTCTAAAGTACGACAGAGAGTTCTATGTGGTAGCTGGTAGCTCATTCACAAAATCCACACCTAGTGGCTAGGATGATGTGCTTTTTGTATGCTTAGGTTTCTCTTTTCAAGAAAAGTAACGAGTAAGAATTTAATGATTTTTTAGTATTCTGATGTATTTTTTCTGTTACAAAACCTTCCATGTTGAATGGCAATTGATCTTTATTGCTTCCAAGACTTAATTTGAGATCCTAGACTTATCAAATACAGAAAAACTTGAAAGAGTAAATCTTGGTTCTTGTGAAAGCTTGTGTAGGCTCCATCTATCCATGTTGTCTCTCCCTAATCTCATGCATTTGTATTCAAGTGGCCGTAGAATGTAGAGAGATTGAAATCCTTAATGTTCATTCAAAATCTTTGTGACCCAAACCATAGTAGAATTCTGAGTCTACACTGGAAGAGAGGGTCTGGGCACTTCATGTTTCTTCTTCATCCGTTGCTCCTCTATAACAATTTTTTCCTCCTCCTTTTGTTGATGGGCAGGCTTTTTGGTTTGGACCTTTCCCTTCTGCTCCCTAAGGATCCTTTTAACCTTCATAGCAAGGCCAAAAGTTTCCAAAGCCTTGTCTTTATTAGCAATAGCCTTGGCCAGTTTCTTCTGCCTCTTTTGCAGAATGTCATCCTAGTTCACTAGAGGAATAAGTATGTTCCTCTTGATGTCAACCTTCATTACCTTCAGGTTTACAACACTGAAGTGTTGTTATCTAGTGATGAAGCTGCCCTTGTTGATAATGGACTGCTAGCAGTCATCATCCATTCCTTTGAAGACATGGAAGACTTAGTATTCCAAAAGAACTTTGTTGATGAGGGCGGCATAGTAGATGTCATCCACTCCTCCCAAAGTCTTCATATTCCTCAAGATGTTGATTTAGATTGTGTGTAAGTTGTTTTGTAAAAATGTACAGCAAACAATGTAAGCTAACTTTCAGTAAAGTAAGCTTTTAACATCGGTTACTAACCCATGTTGAAAGTACCAACGTTGAAAGTATTATTGTTAACATCGGTTATTTAAATAACCGATGTTAACGTTTGAACATCGGGTTTTTAAAAAACCGATGTTGTTTGTGTAGGTTAACATTGGTTTTTTTTTTTAAAAAAAAAACCGATGTTGTTATTAAGAATTTTTTTTAATATATTGTCTATTTTTTCAATAAACCCAAAAATTAACTTGCAAATTTTAAATCATACCACACAGCATAACATATATAATTTGAATTATATTTTGAAACAGTTTTTAGTAGAAAAACTCCATGACAAATTTATTAATAACTATGAATAAAAAATGTTCAATGTTAAAAGGAGATATGGATTGTAAAAAATTTAAAGCAAGCTAGTAAACTAAGTAAACTAAAATTACAAATTTGCCTAACATCCTAAGTTTCATTTCTAACTTTCAGATAATACTTTGCCCACTAGATGCAAAGCACCTTCAATTTCTATGATTCCAATGGTCTAGCATCGTTGAAATATTGCATGATAAAATAAAACATAAGTTAATAATATAATACCAATCATAACAAAATCAAATTTGTTTGAAATAAATAATTATCGTTTCCCAATTATTCTTGAAACTTCCTAAGATTATAATTGACATCCAGAATATCCACACTCAGTGCTTCCTTTTTGTCTATTACACTAAATACATAATGAAATTTAGATATTCAACGTTAACTACAAATTAGTCTACACATACATAAAATATTAGTAGAAGCATTGTTACTTTAACAACAATCCACCTAGTACCAGCCTTGGATTTAGGTTGTGGAGTATCGTCAAGTCCTTTCAAAGCACTGTTGATTACAAACAAGGATTCTTATTGTACAATTAAAATATTGATGTTCCTGACTAATGCTAATGCAAATGTATTGAAAAATAACACTGACCTGTTAATTATTCCTTTCAGGTAGTTGTCTGGCCTATTATGCAATAAACAAAACCAGACGAAAAGATTTTCCTTAGGCAAAATGATGACCATTTGCCAATGTGCACTGCAGTGGATACCAATATAGGTTATTATAGTATTATACATTATTTAAATTTGTTTGTTCAGTTTAACTTACCCATTCAGGTAGGCTCTTAGGTAGACATCCAGTTCTTCATGTAACTTTTTGATTCAAATTACGATTGCCTAGATCTCTGAATGGACTATGGCTCAAGGAATCCATACACATCGGCATTTCCTGCTCGCATACTTGTCTCAGTCATATGCCTATTGTTGTTAACGCAAAGTAAATTATGTATGAATTTAAAACAATAATTTAGGTAATTAACAATAATCTAAATTGACTTACAGAATCTACAACTGTATAATAGATATGCTGAGACATTGACCATCGTGTGCTATTTCAGACAGATCTTCATTCTTTATGTACAAGGGGAACTGTTCATTAAACACCCCAAACACAGTAGCATCCCACATAACCTGCAATGGCTTCAGAAAAAGTTGTGGGATGGTTAATGTCATCAGATATAGGGGATCATCTACCTCATGATCGGGCCTATCTGCAGGTTTTGCTGATCCTATAGCTCCCTATTTATCCAACAGATTGGTTAGCTTCACCATGAAAATATGGTCAAACTTATTGTTTACTGCACCAATTGTAAAAACAAGCTTCTACTTTCTGAGTTATGCAGAAAGGAAGTTTGAAAAATCATTTATTCAGAAGTAAGTAGTACATTCACTCTTCAACAATCAACATATTTAGTCTCAAATGATCGAATGAGTACTAATGGACAAATGAGTTGGAGCGATTGATCATATGGATTTGTTAAATCAAATTTACATGAGGTCAATTAAGCAGTGAACTTTTGTTCTCTTATCATCAAAGTATTTATGTTTCAAATGCGACAAATTAAGAAAAAAACTTACTAGTATGAAACAAGATAGTATGTTACCAAAACATATATATAATTAAGTTCAGAATACAAGTTGTTGCTTATAATTAATCAGTCAACCAACCCACATAGCCTTTTTAATTTGCTGGTGCACATAGGAAGCTTGGTTGATCCCTGCAAGTGTAGTTTTGTCACTGGGAGACAAATCATGCATTCACAACATTGTTTTGGCTCAAGAAGATACAATGCATAACTTGAACCATCATGTAAGCAAGACATCTCAGTCATTTATCAGGTTTTCTGCTCACTTCTGAATCTAGGGAAGTATTTAGGGGTTTTGTGATAAGTGCGGTTACCCATTATTCAATCTCCTCATGCCCTGCCCCAATGAAAAACACTATGCTACCTCAATCAAAATGAGACCAAGTACACTGATCACAACTATTGGAACACTACGCTACCTCAATCAAAATG
Organism: Glycine max; assembly: GCF_000004515.6. Lineage (NCBI taxonomy): Eukaryota > Viridiplantae > Streptophyta > Magnoliopsida > Fabales > Fabaceae > Glycine > Glycine max. The sequence continues at coordinate 16,930,011 of NC_038246.2, read as the reverse complement.
AACAACACTACACTACACTATGCTACCCATTATTCTACTTTTGGAAACTCTGCCAAAACTGCAGTGGTCACAAGTATTGGAACATCGCACTCAAAGTGAGAAGTGGCCGCCATGGTGCTATACACATTACAATAGACATTAAGCATTCAAAGGTCTACAAAGTGAGCACGACTTACCTCAATCAAAATGAGACCCTGTGAGCACAAGTGAACACCCCAAACAAACTGCAAAGTGAGCACCAGTTCCACAAACCAAATCCTTGCAGTAGAAACAAACAAAGGACCTTGCAGTGAGAACAAGTTCCCCAAACAGACCTAGGTATTCAATAGAACATGTTACAGAGAAGAAAGAGTCATGAAATGTACCTTGGTGGAGAAGAAGAAGGTTAGATAGAGAAGAAAAGAGCTTAGAGCGAGCGTCTGATATATTTTAAAATGTAAGTCCAACATCGGTTTTCAATAAAAAAAAAAACCGATGTTAACAAAATGATGTTAACGTTAACATCGGTTTTCTAGAAGAAACCGACGTTAACTTATCATACATTAACATCGGTTTTCAAGGATTTATTTTGGGTTTTATTTTTATTTGTAGTTTAAATACTTTATATTTAATATTTATGAAGGTGACACGATAAACAAAAACATGCCACCACAATAAGAATCATAAGTGACAAGCTGGGAAGTGTCAAAAAATAAAAAGAAAAACATTTAAAATGTTCAAACAGTATAGAACTGCTGAAATATATATTTCATATTAAGATTTTTAAGGCAGATGGTTGTGATTGCAAGTAAAGGACCACTTTTTTGTAGTGTCACTACAAAAACATTTGATTCTTTATTGTCATTTCATAGCAAGGTCAGAAAAATAGAATCACAGTTAAATTAACATCATCACCAATGTGATTAGAATGATAAAAAAACCTAACAAATAAAACCCAAGACATCACATGATAATTAAAAAAATACAATAACAATAAATAACAGAAATATTAAAAATTAGATATACATAAATTAATATTATATACACAGAAAAATATGTGCAAAGAACATTTTAGTTGATCAAGCAAATATCATAATTTTTGCCTTAATTGGAACCTATCCAAATCCAAGTGTGATTGAAAAATCACAATGCTGCAAAAGAATAAATTATTCTGCATTATGAAACATTGTCAATGATCTGGCACAAACATGCATCACGGTCATCAATTAACAATGTTAGTTGTCAACAATGAAAGCTTGAAACAAAAAAAAAATCATTAGCTTGCTCTTAATTTAATTAAGTAGTTTAAATGCTTATGGTAAGTTGATAGCAAAAGATTAGTTCCCATTTCAGTATTTTCTTTTAATCAAATCAACACAGTAACTTGTGTTTGTGTTCCTTTACAAGTGAATTGAAATAAAAAAAAATCAGGTTAGGGTTTAGAGGAAAAAGATGATGGAAAATATTTTGTACCTTGCTAATACCCCTGTCACCAATTCAGTTAGAAGATATCAACCTATTTCATACCTTGTACATGACGGTGCTCAAGGTGGCATTGTCGTCAGTCCGGATTTATTGTTTTCGAATTATTATGGCCAATAGTCACAAGAGTAGGAGAAGGTATGGTCTTGTTTTTCAGATCAAAAAATATAATAAGTAGAGGGCTTTAATGGAACAATGTGCAAAGGGTATTTTCATGGTCTCTTAAATGATAGAATTTGACTAAAAAACAATAAAGATAAAATTGCAAATTTTACCCTTTAACAATAGAATTTGGCTAAAATATCAATCAACACATTGCTAGTAGGGAATGCAGTCTCCTTAGAAGGTCGTTTCTGTGACACCCTCTACCCCGACATATATATAAATAAATAAAATATATTGGTAAACAAAAATCAAATGGGTAAAAGGTTCACATTCATTTCAATTACCAAATAAACTCATTAAAAATATATTCGGCTCAAAATAAGGCTGTCAAATTTACAAAAATATTTTGTTAAATCAGTGAGGTTAAATAAAATAGACTAACATCATAAAATTAACATAAAAACTTATATCCCAATGTCATATCTTATCAGAGCGTTGTGTCCCGACGTCCTTCAGCACAATATTCCTTAAAGCAGTTCACCTAGTCATCTGCTTCCCCGAACACAAAGTTCAAGATCATCACAGGATCCAAACACAAACAACAAACTGGGAGTGGGTTATCACATTCCTAACTAATAGAGAAACAAGACAACTAGATATACATATCATATAAACCAAATAAAACTTACTTACATGTAATTCACGTAATTCCACCACTTTGTCATTCAAAGTTCACTTTTCATCCATCAATCACAATTTTCAATCATCAATCACATTACACAAGAATCACACGCTCTGATCAAGACATAATAACACCTCAATTTCATAATAAACAATTAGCAAGCGCATGAGACAATTATGCTAAGACTCAAGCCTACATGCAATGTGGTACCATGTCAGTGAAAAACCACCCTGGGGTGCTTAGGAGTACATAACAAGACACACCACACAATGGGTTTGCCAGGTCACTCTCACTAAGTAAAATCATAGGGAGACCAGTCAGGGTCACGATGTTTTGCGAGAATGCTCCAACCATATGGGATCAGCATAGGCTTAAAGGAGCACTCAAACCCGATGACCCCCAAGGCCTACACTCCGAAGAGTCCGTCAGGGCCTCTCCTTCCTGATTCAGGTCCAACCCCTAAAATCATTTTAGCACACAGACACTGCTAGTGAATTATACAATACCCACGACCTCACACTCGTGTCTTAAACACGTACAACATATTGCGCTACAATTTAACACTGGTTCCTAAATAGGAACCTACACTTTCTCTTTAACACTGGTTCCTAAATAGGAAACCTACACTTTCTCTTTAACACTGCGCATTTACACTTTTCTCAAGATAACACTGGTCGGGTTATTGTACAATTCACGGCTTACAACACAAATAATGTCACATCAAGAATTAATCACACATTTATTCACAACCAAAACTCATTCACAATTTCACATCTCATAATGCCACAATCCACCATCACATGTTTTCACGTATCTCACAATTCAACACTTGTTCTACTTTACACTTTTACTCAATCTCAATAACAATATTATAATCTCAAGGCAACATATTATTCCACAATTCATCACATATTTCATTTATAAGCACTGCTCATGAACTATACAATATCACGACCTCACACTCATGTTTCAAACATGTTTAACACAATTGCGCTACAATTTAACACTGGTTCCTAACTAGGAACCTACACTTTCTCTTTAACACTGCGCATAAACATTGGTCGGGTTATTGTATAATTCATAGCTCACGATATAATTAATGTAACATCAAGTGTTAAACACATTCACTTATTTACAATCGAATATCATGTCCACACTTTAACATCTCATAACATCACATCAACCATCTCATAACATTCCTAATGATATTCATAAGGTACAACATACACATGTTCATCAAATTTAACCATAATATTCTCAAACTCCAACACTTAATAATTTTTGGAATCATACTATAACACTCTACAATATTATTTACATAAATTATTAATATAAATAACAACCTCTATATATATATATAAACTAGCATACATCATATTGAATCACAAATTACAAAGTAAGCTTTCAATGCACAAATTCTTAATAATTATATGAACACTTTGGTCAATTTCAATTATGATATTAACTTTTTAAATTATATATAAAAACCTAAACAACAAGAAAAAGAGAAAATACAAAATCAATATCTCTCTCTAAATTTCTCCTTTATTTCATCAATTCATATTAATTAGAAAAAGTACTCGATTTATAGGATTCACGCTCAACACAATAGCATATCAATTCCACAACAATTGGTCTGTCAAACATATACAATTCACTGTAATAATTATAAGGATAAAATGAAAATTGCAAAAACACCCCAAAACTCATTCCAATTGATGTCTCTAAGGATCCCTACACATGTTCTCACTAATTCCCAATTGTGAATAACTCATCCCTTACCTCTAAGCGGACTCACGTGTCTTCAGCCAGCGATAGCAGCATCTCTAGCGGTTCTCTGAGATTCCTCCAATTTTTTTCCTCTAGCTGCTCCGATAGAATTCCTAAACGTCAAAGAGACAGAGAAGGGATTGAAGCCTCCACTTGTACTGTCACCATGCGATTTATTTTTCTCCCTCCACAAATATTATCTCGCTAATCCCAACGGTGAAAGCGTGCGAAATC
>NC_038246.2:16921314-16925659 GCF_000004515.6 Glycine max | reverse complement strand
AATTCAACGGTTAACGAAACCGGGATTGTAGTTTTACCGAGACAGCTCTGGGTTTCTGCGGGAAAGGAAAATGCTACAATGCGAGGGGTATTGCTCTTAGCTCAGACATAATATCAAAATTCTCAACGGTGAGATTTCTTGTAATTGGGTTGTGAACGTGGTGCTCAAATTTCACGACGATCCAACGGTGAACGAGTCCGATATCGTCGTTTGTCTGAGACAGGTTAGGTGGCCTGCGGGGAAAAGATAGGGTTTTGGGAGAAGAGAGAAGAAACAACATTGTGAGGCAGAGGAGGCTGAGGAGTCAGTCTAAAAATTGACCTAGCATGTTGTTATTTATAGCTAGGGGCATTTATGACATATTTTTTACTCTATTTATTTATTTATTATTTTATAAAAACAAACTTTATTTTATTCTCTATCAAACAATTAAATGAAATACTCTTTTTATTTTCTCTCAAATCATTATTTTAATTAATAATTATATCTCTTTATTTATTTATTTATAAAATCTCATCATTTTTTTTAAACTCTATTTATTTATAAATAACAATCCTTTTTAATCTAGTTTACGAAAATTGGGATGTTACAGTTTCCATTCGAAAAAGTGTACTCCTTTGTAAAAAAATGGACACGGATGACTTTTTTTGGTCAACTTTGGTCAATCTTGTACTGCAGGATCCTTTTCAGGGTGAAGAAGATTCATCCTCAGATCAAAAGCCATCTCATCATCAGAAGAAGCATTACCACAATAAGGAAATTAACATTGAAAGCATCAGGACTATGAATATGACTCGATTTTGCTAGCAATAAGCTAGTTGTATTAATGAGTGGGTAAACGATCATTACTCATGATAGCTCAGACAAAATCACCAGCAACAAAGTCCACTGATTGGTGCTTCTGGTAAGCTTGTAACTCATCATTTTTAGTTGAAATTGTCAATTTTACACATGCAATCTTAATTCTCAACACACTTTTTGGATGAGTCTTCCAAGGATTGTGTTGCCTTCTCTAACTTTTCTTCCTTTTCCAGCGATAAGGTAAAGCTACAAAATTGAGTCTCCCAATGTTTGATATAAGTTTTGTAAGACCATCTTTAATTTGAACAAGTGGCTTAAAGGTGTAAATGCACAGTCCTTCCAAGCGAGCAACTCAAAGGTGTAACACCATCTTAGAATTTCGTATGAGCATCTTCATTGAAAATGGAAGACTTGAACGAAAATGGTTGGCTTGCTCCTCATTGTTCTGGGAATAGATAAGGATCTATATAATGAGCACAATGTATGAAGGATGGAAAAACTCCAATTTATGTAATCCCAGGTTAAGACTTGTAGTTCACACTAATCAATGACTAAGAAGCAAGAACCAAGCCATGTTTACAGAAAGGATATAGAAAAAATGACTTTCAAGTCTTCCTTTGAAGAGAAGAAGCAGATTGAGAGTGAATTGACACAAACAGATCAAGTCAATATGGTGAATGATACTACTAATACCATATTAATACCAATAATCGTAAAAATTAACAGAGAAAATTTTTCTCCATTATGTAATTGTTGGTAAAATGATGCGAGAATGATTACAAGTGTTGATCTCACATTTTATAAACAAACTTTCACAATTAGTGATAAAAGAAATAGCAAAATTGAATATTGAATATTGAAATAAAAAATTCTTACCAATTCCAACTAAATGTGTAGTTGCAAATTATCATCTAAAGTTCAAGCATTTATGACATGTTTGATTCTCATTCTAGTTGTAAATAGAGGAATTGAAAAATATGGAAAAGTTTAACAAGAAATTTGAGGCAACAACAAAATCAAAATGGCATAATAATTAAACAACAATTAAAGGCATCCCAATATATAGTTTAAGATTGTCTCGTCATTGGTCAATACTAATTAGTTCGAGAGCTTTTATTTGTCGTACGCCGTTTCTTACGCAGCTCCATAATGACCTGGATACAAGCAAACAAGACCACTAGTTACAAACAAGATATATTAACAATTTATTACATGGTATCTAAAACTCAGAAGTAAACTATAAGTTCAGGTTATAAAAAAGTAAATATACACTAATTAAGAATAAAAAAGTAGCTTATTATACATTAATGTCATTAGAAGCTCTAATTAGTAAAGTTTTTCTTTTCTGCGTTGTAGATGTTGAACTCTCTCCCGCTACTGTCTCTTTCTTTTTTACCGTAGTAGTCTTCTTAGAACTATTAATGCAAAAGTTAAAGATATATAGTTGATCAGAAATTAAATATACACTAAAAAGTATAAAAATGACTAAATTTATTAGTAGTACTTAGTAAATGAATAGGAGGATTATTAAAAAAAATTATACCTTGTTTTTAATGCTTCTTGAACCTCGTTTATGTCTGTTTGTTTTGCCTTGTTTTTTGAAACCTCATCTTTCTCCAAATCTTCAAATTCAAAACATCCAAATAATTTTCACTGAGCAAATACATTCAATATTATAAAAACTTTATAAGATAGTAATCAATTATGGTCCCATATTCATTGAATTTGTAAGGATCATAATTTATCGAGAATAAGGAGCAATATTTAGCAAGACCAATATAAAAGGAATGTGGATGTTATCTTAATTAACAATTTGGGAAATAACATGTATAAAGGATGGTATACATTTGTTCTATAATCAACGCTCCCTCAAATTACTCACACCTACAAAGGATCATGAGAACACAACAATGATTACATCGAAAGAAAAATAATAACAAACACAATAATTTAACGTGGTTCGGCACCTCTTACCTACGTCCACGGAACTGTCTCAACAATATTTTCCTATCACATAATTGATTAGAAGATTGTAATCCACCTCAAATAGTGTATCACTTTACAAACCTGAGTACCACACTCAACGGTTACGAGAAATGATAACACTCTCACACAAAGACACTTTTCTCTCAACAAAGTGACTTTGTTTCACAATCTCTCTTTTCACACACACTCTCTGGATGCGTATCTTCTCCATTAATTATTTTATCTATTTATAGTGAAGATTGACACTGACTATAATAAATAAGTTCTCTAGGAAGTTGAAACAAAAACAAATTCCAATTCATCCAATCAAATACGTTTCATCTAGTAAAATGCAATCTTTCACTTTGTATTTAAACCAGCTAAACCTTTGTGATAAAAATTCAATTCCCACTATGTATTAAATGCACCTTATCTTTTTCGCTTGAAACACTAAAATTCTCCCCCTCCAACGGAAGTATCTCCCAACACTTCTACAATATTAAAGTGAACAAACTCCTCCTCCAACGGAAGTATCTCCCAACACTTCTACAATATTAGAAAACTTCATTTTCTTCTTCACTTTGCAATCATGGTTTCTCTTCAAGGCTTGTCCATCCAAATAACAAAGGTTACCTTTATTTTTCTGTCCTTGCAATACCAAGTATCTCCCCTTGTACACCTCATCCAAATTCAAAGTTTATCTTCCAACATAATAGAGTAATTCTACACCATAGTTAGCGCATACATTACTATCTCAGAAAATATGGGAGACACGAAACTCCATTTGGGCCACAATAGAATAAAGTATTCATCCAGACATTTCTTAAATCCTAAGGAGCCACATTGATAACACTAAAAGCCTTGAGGACTAAAAGAGAATCCACCTCCAGCCAAAGCTTGCCCTAACCTTTGGAATGAGCTATAGAAATAGCCAAAACAACTCCCTCTAGTTCAGTTGTAAAGAAAGAAAGATACCCACATATAAAACATATCCTCCTAAGAAAGCACCAGAGCAATAATGAAATAACCTACCATAGCGAAGGGAACCATGAAATGATTTTACCAGCCTTGGGTGCATGAATATTGATGTTAAAAGCTTTGATGACCTGAAACTCACTCAAAGAGGATCTCATACAGCTTAAAGTAAGATAACCGGCCCACAAGCAAAATATGAGCAAACATAAGGATCATTGCTTGCTGCTATGAGACAAAAAGATTATGAAAGCAGGCTTGATTGTGGCAACTTAAGATTGCCCAAACCACAAAGATAAAGCTAGCAAGAACAACATCTTTAGTTTGCAGGCGAACAACTAATTTGCCAACAACCAGGATAAGATCCATAGGAGAAGCAAGATTAAAACCATGACCAGTTAAGTTATAGATGATAACCAAGACCAAATCTAATCTCCAACCCAACTTCTTCTAAAAGAGAGCATACTTTGTGCAAAGCAAGAATGGCCAAAATTCTTTGTAACATTTCGTAGAAATGGAAGACATTAAAAAAATATATGGAAAATTCTGGTTGTATACTTTGTAGGAGTTTTATACGGTCTTTTTCTACATTGGATGTAAGATGAAG
>NC_038246.2:16905655-16921075 GCF_000004515.6 Glycine max | reverse complement strand
TCCATCAAAATCAATTAATTACCTACCAAAGATTGTTTCTCTATAGGAATCAATATCCATGTTAGTGTTTGAGTATTCACCTAGATTAAGGATTCTCTTGTGAATTGCATCACTTGCTCCAATGACAGTAGAATTCAAATCAACAAATATTTTTTTTATTTGAATTCTACTTTCAAAACAATTTTACATGAACTTTTCATGCTACCATGTTTCATATTTTCACAAAGAAATAAGTAAGCAAAACATTTCCTACCTTTGTTTTTCCCTTTAGCCTAACTAGTATCCCATTGTGTATAGCATTATCGTAACAGGTAGATTTACTCATTTTAAAATGAATGGCTGAATATTTTTTTCACTTTATTGAGTGTTCCCTAGACATTCCAACATCTTTAATCATGTAATTTCAAAATTTATGCTATTCTTTGTATCGTAAATTTAATTTTTCTACTCTTCCTTCACATCCTCTTGCCAAAAAATATATGGAACACTTTTTCTTGAACATATACATATTCATGATTTCCATTATGCATAAGAATCATATCAAGAGAGGAAAGATGACATAAAATAATTAAGTAAATCAACATATTATATCTAAGAACCATATTTAAAATATGCTAGTTAAACATCATAATTATATATTAGAGGCTAAGGACTAACTCACCTACAATGTCCAAGTTTTGGGTATTCTCATTCTCACTCATTTTCAGATTGATGCTCTTGAAAACCCTTTATCAAATCCAACCAAGAATTACAAAATCAAAAATAGATTACTTGGACTGATAGAGATATGGTCAACAAGCAAAAAAGAAAATCTGAGAATTTGAATCAAGGAAAAAATAATTTCAAAATATTATCTAGATTCACCTCTTGACCGTCCTACCTTGCTTAAGTGTTGAGATAGAACCTTTAGCAAAAAGTTAGAAAGCGTGATTCTCCACCGACAGACACTTGTAACCTTCAACATAAATATATATGACTATAATGGTTTATTTCAATCATATACATTTTGCTCTAAGGACTTTTCCACCATTAATGAATTATTTAATTTAATACAAAACACAATTAATGTATAAAATTTAATGATATATTTTAATTAATAAATTCATAAAATTAATTTTAATTAATTTCACATTAATGTTGGGACATGTGTCAAAAAAGAAAAAGAAAATCATTTAAAAGATTCAAGCCCCCTTTTGTTGTATTACAACCAAAACATTTGATTATTTTTTAAAATCTCTCTGAATAGACTCACTACGTTCATATAAGCACTAAATGAAATTATCAAGAATGATGTACAAAAAAGGGAAAGAGAGATTAAATTAGCTATGATAGTATTCAATATATTTTATTACCAGTATTAAATATTATACTCTTAATTTCTAAATGTAAGTTTCTTTTATATATGGTTGATATTTAAAACTAATTTTCTTAAAAACTTAATTATAATAACAAAATTGTTGTCATACCATACATTTTATCATACTAATACATTTTTCAAAATAAAATTTTTCATTTATATATATATATATATATATATATATATATATATATATGTATATTTGAAATTTATCTTCATAATGTTTATAAAATAATTTATTTAAAATTTTAATCAAACAACAAATTGGCTTTATACCATAGATTTTATTATAGTAATACCTTTCATGAAATCTAATTTCTTAAATATTTGTTTGACTTTTACTTTTTCAGAATAACATATTTACTAATGTTTCTAAAATTTTGATAAAATAATAACCAAGACAAGTATTATATTAATGACATTATAAACTATTCTAAAAAAATCATTTAACACTATATGAGTATTTTATTACAAATCTAAATTATGTTCATTACTAGTATAAAGAAATCATCATCATGAGCAACAACACATAAATGGGTCATCAATAGGTAGGGTAGGAAAAGTATAATAGTAAACATCCTCATACTCGCATTATAAGCAATACACGTAACCGCCCTCATACCCGCATTTGTAATATGAGAGGAGTGGTTGATTTCAAAAAGATACGTTTTGCTCTAGGGACTTTTCCTTCATTAATGTATTATTTAATTTAATACAAAAATACAATTAATGTATACAATTTAATGATTTAGTAAATGATATATTTTATATTATTCAATTCATATAATTAAATTCTAACAAATTTTACATTAAATAAGTAAATAAAAGAGTATGTAAAATAATTATAGTTATAAATTGAATATAGCTATCAATCTGAACGGATCTCATTCATAAGCTACAATTGTGATGAGGTGTACATCTACCACTCAAGTATTTCATCAAGACAAATAGTGTCTAATGCAAACAATCTTATACACAATATATAAAGGATATGTATTGAATTCAACCGTATCAATCATAGGTTCCCTTGACTATCGTTTCACAATGTCAGGAGAAAAATCACATAGTTAAATTAACATGAAGACAAATATTGTCTAATAAATACAATCTTACATACAATATAGGGTATATATTGAATTGGTGCGTATCAATCACAAGTACATCTTAACTATTGTTTAAGAGAAAGGTCAGAAAAAAATTACATAGTTGAATCAACATCATTACCCATGTGATTAGAATGATAAAAAAAACCTAAAAACTGAAATCAAAGACATCACATGATAATTAAAAAAATACAATAACAATAAAGAATAGAAATATTAAAAATTAGATATACATAAATTAATATCATATACAGACAAAAAGATGTACAAACAACAACCTTTTAGTTGATCAAGAAAATATCATAATTTGTGTCTAAATCAGAACCTATCTAAATCCAAATGTGATTGAAAAATCACAAAGCTGTAAAACAAGAAATTATTCTGCATGGTGAAATATTGTCAATGATCTAGCCCAAAAATACAATGGTATCATCGATAAAAAAATGTTAGCTATCAACAATAAAAGCTAAAAACAAAAGAATCCATTAACTTTCTGTTAATTTAAGAAATTTCAATGATTTTGGTAAGCTAATAGTAGAAGATTTGTTCCCAATTCAATATTTATTTTATCAAATCAACACAGTAACTCATGCTTGTGTTCCTTTGCAAAAAGAAGAGAAATAAAAAAAAAATCAAGTTATGGTTTAGAGGAGAAAGATGATGAAATAGTTTTTGTATCTTGCTAACACCCCTATCATCAATTCAAGTAGAGGATGTCAACCTTTTTCATACCTTGTCCATGGTGGTGCTAGAGGTGGCATTATCATCAGTCATGATTTATTGTTTTTAACTTGCGATGGACAATATCCCCAGGAACTACAGAAGGTAGTGTTTTGTTTTTCGGATTAAACAATAAAACAAACAAAGGGCTTTAATGGAAAAGTGTGCAAAGGGTATTTTAATGATCTTGACAAGGAAAAATGAGAAGTTAGGATGAAGAAGGGTTGAAAGAGAAGGTGGTTTTGGAGATGAAGAGGGATTGAGAGAAAAACATCAACGATTTTGTTAGGATTTTTATTTTTATTTGTAGTTTTGGATACTTTATATTTAACATCAAGTATTTCATGAAGGCAAATATTGTCTAATAAATATAATCTTTATACAATATAGGGTATATATGGAATTGGTGTTATCAATCACATGTACATCTTGACTATTGTTTAAGAGAAAGGTCAGAAAAAAAATAACATAGTTGAATCAACATCATTATCAATGTGATTAGAATGATAAAAAAAACCTAACAAATGAAATCCCAGACATCACATGATAATTAGAAAAATACAATAACAATAAAGAATAGAAATATTAAAAATTAGATATACATAAATTAATATTATGTACAGAGAAAAAATGTCCAAACAACAACATTTTTGTTGATCCGGAAAATATCGTAATTTGTGCCTAAATCGAGACCAATCTAGATCCAATTGTGATTTAAAAATCACAATTCTGAAGAAGAATAAATTATTCTGCATTGTGAAACATATTTAATGATCTAGCATGAAAATACATTGCAACCATAAATAAATATTGTTAGCTATCAACAATAAAAGCTCAAAACAAAAAAAATCTGTCATGTTGCTCTTAGTTTAAGCAATTTAAATGTTTCTAGTAATTAAGTTGATAGCAAAAGATTAGTTCCCAATTCATTATTTTTTTTATCAAATCAACACAGTAACTTGTGTTTGCATTCTTTAGCAAGTGAAGAGAAATAAAAAAATCAGGATAAGGTTTAGAGGAGAAAGTTGATGGAATTTTTTTGTACCTTGTTAATGCTTACCAATTTACGTAGAGGATATCAACCTATTTCATTCCTTGTCCGTGGCGGTGCTCATGATGGCATTACCATCGGTCTCAATTTATTGTTTTCTACTTGCGATGGCCAATGGTCACAAGAGCAAGAGAAAAATATTTAAAAGTTTAAAAACAGCTTAAAACTTCTAATTAAGATTTTTAAGCCAATTTGTTATGATTGTCGGTATAAGCCCCTTTTCTTGTAGTGTTACCACCGTAACATTTGATTAATTTTTAAAATCTATCACAATAAATTCACTACGTACCTATAAGAATTAAAAGAAATTATCAAGTATAATGTAGAAAAAGAAGAAATAAATTAGCTCCAATGTTATTAAATATATTATACTAACATAATTAAATGTTATAATCATAATTTTTGAATGTAATTTATTTTATATATGTTTGAATTTTTCTTATTCAAAATGATTTAAAGCTAAATTTCTTTAAATTTAAGTAAATAAAAAAATTGTGTCATACCATACATTTTGTTATACTAATAATAATTTTTTCAAATCTAACATTCTTATTTATACATTTGACTTTTGTTTTTCAAAATGTTTTTAAAAAATACATATTTACATTTTTAATTAAATAAAAAAAATTGGCTCATACCATAGATTTTATTATACTAATACATTTCTTCAAATCTAACTTTCTTAAATATGTGTTTGACTTTTAGTTTTTCTAAATAGCTTATTTATTATTTTTTTAATAAAATAACAAACAAGACAAATGTACCTATTTATAAATATTATATTAATAACATTAAAAAGTATTCTAAAAAACCATTTAACATTGTATGAGTATTTTATTACAAATAAAAATTATATCTATTACTAGTATAAAAAATATGAGTAGCTCTTGAACACAAAAATGGATCATCAATATGGATAACAATGGATAGGATCTCAAAAGGGTACTATAGAACCATTCTCATACGCCTGATAAAAACAATATCTATACACGCCCCATACATGTGTTGGTAGAACTTTAATGTGAGAGGAGTGGTTCATTTCTACAAATTATGTTTTTCTCGAGGGATTTTTCCTTCATTATTATATTATTTAATTTAATACAAAAATATAATTAAGGTATAAATTTTAATGATTTATTAAGTGATGTGTTTTAATTAATTAAATTCACATTAAATGTTTTTTATAAAATAAATAAATAAATAAAGTATGGATAATAATTATAATTAGAAATTGAATATAGCAAATGAGTTCGACTCATATCATTCATAAGCTTGCATTGTGTTGGAGTGTACATCCACCTTTTAAGTATTTGACGAAGAGAAATATTTTCAAATAATTGATTCCCAGTTTTCTAAAGATGTAGAAAAAAGTATTAAAAAAAAACAAAAAACATTGTTTAGATTTTTTAACGTGTACATTATTTTATATATCATTTGTTTAAAAATTTTTATACTTGTATTATTTGGGTCATTTTTTTTGTATTAAATAGGTAAAAAATTCTACTCATGTAAAACACAAACTTTTGTAAGTTTTGTTAGTTGAAATAAAAAACTTTATTGGGTCCCATATCTCATTTAATGTTTGTCTCTTGATATTGTAGTTTTAAAAAAAAAAAATCATCGATTTTCGGATAATTACTTGACAGCTTGTTGTTTTGCTTGCTGGATTTCGTTTGCATGGCTTGCATTTTTGTGATTTTGGATTTCGAGTTTGAAATTTGGGTTTTCTTTGCCACGATCTCAGTTATTTTTTATTTCATTGTGATTTGATCATTTTTTCCTTTTCCGTTTAGGTAATCATGATTGTGTAATAAAGCACGCACATAAGATGGTCATGGTTTGCGAAGCATAATTACGACGCTCATAATTTCAGATTTGTTATATCAGTTTTTTGTTCCTCTTTTCTATTTGACTCTCGTTCTTGTGTATAAATCACATGAACTTGTTGGAATTAGGATTTAATGCTTGAATCTGAAATCACCTTTGTTGTCCATTATTGCTTGATGAAATGTCAATTTGATGTGTGCCTATTCGATGATGTCAATAGAAAATATTTTCTAATGAATTTAAGAACAAATAATTGCACTAAAGAATTTTTAGAGAGAGAGTGTGTATGTAAGAGAAATAGAGAAAGTTATGGATGGCTTTGAAATTGAGCTTTGGAAAGTTTTGATATTATGTAAGCATTGATCATTTATAAATCAAAATGTTAATCTTGGAAAAGCATGAGTACATGGCATATGATTGTGGTTTGATCTGACAAGTACCTTCTTGTTGTATGAAGTGCATAAAAAATGAGTCCTAATTGGTTTCATTTGATTAGACTGCTCGCAATACAGGTTAACTTTCTATTGCCCCATGAAAAAAGGAGACATTTAACTGTATATCATTTTGTTGTTGTTTACTTTATCAAATTACTTTTTATCATGCACAAGTGTGCATGCACATGCTGCTCTCAAAACCTATTTGTGATTGAACTTTTGATTTATCATTGTGATAGTCTAGCAGGCCAGTCAGGCTGAATTCCAGGTAGCATTGTAGATTCATAAAGAAGTTGAGCCAATGTTCATTGGGTAGATACTGATGAATGAGAAGAGCTACACCACTACAAATAACATATCCAATGGGTAGATACTGATGGTCATGCATTTGACAAAAAGGAAAAACATAAAGAAAAAGAATTGTAAAATAAAAATAATGGCAAAAGATATCACTAGAAGTCTAGAACTACATAGAAAAAAAAATCATGAAAACAAAAATATAGCACCAACTAAACTGTACAAGGGCAGAGTAGAGAGTTCTCCGTTATTAATTTTGAAGATCCTTTAAAGATTATTTCTTTCTTCTTAATGTTTGAATCCCTATCCAAACAGTTCTGCAAATGGGGCTAAGACATGCATCTATGTTATTAAAATAACTCCTACACACAAGTAGATAAAGAAAAGTTTGCCACTTCAAAATGACACCCATTTAAAAGAAGGGAAAAGTGTCAATGAAAAAATAAAGGAACCAACACTACTAGAAAAATATGATTTGACGACGCACATTCTACGTCGATGTTGAAGAACCTGTCGTAGTTGTCAACACGGTGGCATTTACGTAATTATATAAGTTTTTATGTGGCGCGTTTGTTGTACAACGACATTTGTCTATAACCCCGTCGTTGTAGTTTTGATGGAAGTCATCAAAGACGGTGCTTGTAGGTACACCGTCCTAGAAATAGTCACATACAAAGTCGATGTCATTAAACACCGTCGTAAATTTTGTAGTTTATATAGTCTCGCAGTAAACACCCTCTCTCGTACCCTCCAAAAACCTAGCGCCCCCGCTATTGCCTGAACTACTTCATCCCGCCGTGAACTCCATCCCGCTACCACCCTGACGTTTTGTTTCCCGCCGTGAGTACTTGAAGCCGAAGTGGACCTGCTGCTCCCACCACCGCCACATAGCCGAAGTCGTGCCTTTTTGAGTGGTGTTGCCACCTTTCGAGTGTTCCTGAAGGTAAGGATGTCGAAGTTTTTGAGTTCAGTTTTGGTAATGGTTCAATATGTTATATTATTAAGGTTTTTTGAGTTGTTCTTTGGTAATGCTTGAATATCTGATTATCGACTTGTTCACTTGCCCTGACAATGTCATCGTTCAATATGCAAAAAGGATTTGAAGCAAAATAAGTGAAAATTGTGCCCTTTTGTGTTTAATTGTTAGTATTTGAATTGTTTGTGGTTGTACCTTTACATAAAATACAAACCCTCTTTTCCAATTGGTATCCCATTTGATTTCCAAACATGCTCTAAGACGCTGATATTGAGAAAGTGATTTCCGAACATGCTGCAATCCCTTTCCACTCATTGTTCATGTTACTGTACTAGTGTTGTTTACACTTATCGTGGGGAAACTCTGCTCGGGAAAAATGTATTGTTATAACCATCCTTTGAAAAAAATAAATTGTGTGAAACAAGTTACTATAATATACATCTATCAACTGCAGGCTGCTATTTGGAACTAAGTATGAAAAGGTCACTCATATAAACTAAGTACAAAAAGGTGCGTATCTTCTGAATCTGAAATACAGTTTTGCATCTGTTTCTATTGGTTCCAGATTGTTATTATATGGGCTCTCTTCAGACTTTTTCGTATTCTCATATTTCATACCTGTGTTTAGTTCAAATTGTCAACTCATAGAAATAATGTTATTTTGTTCTTCAGCGCCTGCATAATATTAAAATTATGGTATGCAATTCCTAATAATAAAACCAATCTTCATATATTTTTAATTTTAAATAGATATTGTATTTTTATGATAGATGTGTCAACATAGATCCAGAATTCTGGATGTTGATTCTATCATTGTTAACTGTGGCTTGTTAGCTATTGGAAATTTGGTTTTGTACTCATTTTATTAGATTCCAATAAGATTGTCTTAGTGAATGATAACTTTAATCTAGACCAAAAAAACTATTGGAAATTTGGAATAGGGAAAGAAAGCCATAGAGAATGGGCAACGACATCTTATATTAGTGCATGCGATTTGCCTCTTTGTCCAACTTGAAAAATTGTGAAGAGTGTAAAATTTATTATCTCCTTAATTAGGACAGCATAGCATCACCTTCATATATAGCTAAAAGATGCAATAGTTTGTTACACCTTACAAGACAATAGAATAAACACTAGAAATTAGTTACCTGCTATTTGCAGGTTGATTTAAAAGAAATGCAACCTCTTTAGCACTATGAACATCCACTACTGTGAGATCAGAAACTTGTGTATTTCCATTTGCGTCATGTTTGATTGTATATTGTTTTCCAGGAGTACCATTTTTCCATGCGTGTTGTTGTAGATATCAGATCACGGATCCTTTCATTGTATATTTCCAACATATCAAATCACAGATCCTTTCATTGTATATTTCCAACATTGACACCTGTAAATTTCGCAAGGAAAACCTTATCAGCAATTCTGTGTCATATTTAAAATTTTATCCCCATTCCAATGTGAAAATTAAGAAGAAAAAATCTTTGTTACCTACATTCATATTTCCAGCCCTTGAGGTTGTGAGACTGCTTTTGTTTGAAATATTTGCTCTAATGAACGAGGTATCAAGCCCTTCTCCTCTAGATGTCCAGGCCTTCCCATCATTGTATAGGTTTTCCCTGACCCTGTCTGACCACAGGCAAAGATGCAAACCTAGAAAAGAAAAAACATCACCATATTATTAGACATCAATGCATATACTATATATATAGATTTACAAACATTCATGCCAGAAAGGCAACATCCAACACCAAATCTAACAGATAGGCATTTGTCTCACAACACTGATATGTCAGAACCAAAGAATAATAGGGCAAAGAAGGGCAAAAATACAATACAACATGAAAGTGAGTATAGAAAATAAAGGGTTTTAGAATTCTGCTTTTCCAAAATTGACTAGTAATAGTGCATTAAATGGTTGATCCATATGTATATATGATTTTAAATGAATAGTGCTTTAGAGATGACAAAAGAACTTTGAAATTACCTTGTAACCATCAAAAGCACTGGGTACAAGCTGTGAAATTTCTACAAAAACTTCTTCTTGTGATGCCTCTGGTGTAAAAACTTTATCAAATGTAAAAGAATGTTTTTGGCCTAAGAACAAAACAAGAGCAACATGAGTTGATATTTTTACAGCACAATCTAATTCAAGGAAAATGAAATAAGAATTGTTTAAAATACATCATCACAACAGATATACCGTTTTGGGCTAGGTCAATTGTTCTTATAGATTGGCACTAACGTGCTTCTCCTCCATTCCTCCGGCATGCATTTTGACCTCATAATTTCGTTAAAGAGTTCGGTGAGCCACTCAAGACCTCTATCTCCAAGAGTTTTCCACACTTCAATAGGTATGTTGTCTGGCCCCACCGCCTTACCGTTACTCATTCTTTTCAACGCTTCCTTTACTTCCTGTTTCTGAATCCGACGATAGTACTTATAGTTCTGGTCCTCTTCTCTTGTGTCTAGACTGCTAGAGTCATATCCATATCCATTCACAAATTTTTGTTGTCCTTTGTACTCTGTCCTTGTCACGTATGCAGATATATTAGATACCTAACAAGGAACAAAATCTATGAATAAGATAGATAATCATCATAATGTATATGTCAAGGACCAACTAAAGAATTAAGCAATTAGGTAAAATTTCACATTCTTTATCTAACAAATATATCAAATGGTTCTATACCTAGTAGTATACAACTTTTAAAAAAAATTCTTGATTACCTACAGTTTCTTCTCTGCAGTTGCTAGTTGCTCTTCCAATGCCTTTATCTGATTATCTTTCAAAGAACATTTTTCCTGAAGGAAGGAAGCTCATCCTCTCATGACTCCACAATAACAGAATGGTGTGATATTTAATTAAAATAAATAGGGTATACAAACCTACCTCCAGATCATTAGCTTTTAAGGTCAAGCTGTCCAATTCAGTGGAAGAGTGTTTCCTAGATTCTTTAACTTTCTCTAATTCAGAACTTAAAGTTTGTACTTGAGATAATTGTCGGTCTCGCTCATCTCTTACTTGTTGCAACTCTCCTCTAAGAGAGGAAACTTCTGTAGCCAGGACATCCTTCTGTTTTATAGCCTCCTCTTGAGAAGACTAATAAAAGAACCAAGGAAACTAGGTAATATACCAGCTGCATGATAAGTAAGAAATAAAAGAGAACAAAAAAGACAGCAAAACAAGTTCAATAACTAGGGTCATCGGAATTTTTTTGAAAGATTAAGATAGTTATCTTAAATCTAAAACCAAAAATTACATGTGCCTAAAATTAAGATAAAACAATATAAAATAAAGTATTACAACAACTCTTAAAACTCAGCAATCAACTAAACTTGGCAGGATATTAGCACTTTCAGTTCTTTGATCCTTCTTAACAAGGATTCTTATGAGATCTTTAGGGCATATATACCTTAAGATCATATAGTTTCCACTTTCCACTACTAAAAATAATGCAGAAAGACCAAAAGCATCAGGTCCTATAGGAGTAACATCTTGTTACTCTCTGTTATTTTCACTAATATTCCAATTTCTTTAATATATGAAAAGTGTTATTAAATTCTTGCTCGTTTTTGTATGTTTATTAATAAAAGTTTTAAAATGATTTGGATAAAATGGTTTTTTTGAAATCAATCTTGGTTAAAACTAATTTTGAAGTGATGTATCATTTATGTTTTGTTAGTAGTAAAATTCAATATCTTATCCAACAATGCAAACATTGTCAAACATATTGCTTCAACTTAAAATCCAATTACTTTGTTCGAATCCTAGTACATAGTTGTCTTAAATACTTGAAGGGAGAGTTTTACTGTCAATAATGGTCATCTGAATTGGAAATTAAAGATTGTCTCAAGTGGAAGATACATGTGATTAAGACAAAAAAACTTAAAATCCAATTATATATTCAACTACAGCATGACATTAACTGGAATGACAAGAAAAATTTTACAAGACAGACGTACTGGATGAATAAATGAAATTGTTGGTTGTGAAATAATGTTATTTTCAGTTATGCTGTATAATTTATCCCCTATAGGTTATTAAACTTTTCCCATTGTCATTTCTCAGGGTTTTTAAACATAGGACAACTAAGTGTTATTGCCATTGAGGATCCATAGGTTTTGTTGGAAGAACTGCCTTTTGCTTTTATAAAAATGAATATTTTCTTTCTATCAAAATAAATAAAGCAAGAAAGTGGATTGTATATGATGGATTATTCATGATTTTCCTCTTGCTTATGTTTGCATTTCTCAGTTATGAGCTTATTTCAATTTACTTGGGTGGAGTTTTTTTTTTTTTTGTTATGGGTGGGGATAAAATAGGGGGTTTGAATGTTGCTGTTGTCAGTTTCTTTTAGTGGACTCTTGATTTTGTAGAGGATATTGAACAGTTATGTCGTATTTTGTAGCTTCTTTGAATCTCTTTTGCTTCTCTTTCCAAGCTGCAGGATATTTGACAATTTTCCTTTTAGTCATACTTGTTCGGTCAGTTGCATTCTTCCACAACCTTTCTCTCTTTATTTGGTCTTTCTGATTTTTCTAAAACAGAATATTTGGAGTCACTATTTCCATTTCCAAAGCCACTAGTCCCATGCTATTTTGGAGCAGTTGCTGAATATTTTACCAATGAATATATTAAAAGTGGAAATTGGAGATATTTGGGAACCAAAATTCTAGGAAAAAACTATGCATACTAGGGTAGTCTACGACAGATTATCTAAGCTGGGGTTGAATAGTCTTGGAACTCTGTCTTCACTACTTTCTTTAGTAAATGCCTTGCAATTTATTTTTTTATAATATGAAGTTGATTGGCACAAATTATTTTGTACATATTAGGCAAATTTTTGTCATAGATGTGGTTGATTGACTAAAGTTTTATTATTTTTCTGGCTGAATCAGGCACCAAAGAATCACATTGGGAAGAACTCCTTTAATTATTTGCAGGTTTGTTTATTTTTTCTGGTAATTGATATTTATTATAATAGTTTTAAAAATGTTTTTCAAATTCCACAAATGACAAACATGTATGATGCCTGAAAACATGTATGCGTTTTTCCTTTTTATTTATGGCATGTAATTGTTCTTTTGAGCCCTCTACTATGATCTTTATTATGTCCTTTTGTCGCAATATCATACAATTACTAATGGAAATAGCTGACATGCGATTTTAAGGGGTTGCATAACATGTTATTTTCGTGGTCTTCTAAAATGACCCTTTGTGACATATAGGATCAAGACGTATGATCCATTTAATTCTTGGAAGAGGTCTCAGCATGTACCCTCCCTTTCTAATTACACAAAGGCATCTGTCAAATTGGAAGACCACTGATTAAAATGTGTATCGAAATCTTTCTCCATAGCTTTAAGCCAGGACCAGACTAGAAGAAGCGCTTCATCCATCAGCTTGCTTGCATTAAAAGTTTGGTTATCAAAGACCACCTTATTTCTATGTTGCCATATGGTCCTTGTGAGGGCTATCCACCAATAGCTCCATCTTATATCTTTTGTTCGTGTCGCATTCCTTCTGCTGTGCTGCATGAAATGATCTTTTTGTTCTTTCGGGAAAGCACCCACTGAATTAACCCATGAGAGTGACTCCCACCACAAGGGGAGGACCTTACTGCAATTGAAGAAAAGGTGTGCTGCAACCTCCTCCGAATTGTTGCATAACGGGCACATTGGGTCACTTATCTCTACTTGTCTCCCTCTTAGATTCATCTTCGTTGGTAAGCGGTCTTTGATAAGTCGCCATGTAAATACCGCTGCCTTAGGTGGTATCTTAAGTTTCCACAAAAGCACAAAAATCCCATCCTCTGTGTCCCCCCTTATTTCCTTTGCTTTTATTATAATTCACGCTTGTCCTTGTCCTTGTGCTGGTTCTTTCAACATAGGGTTTGAGGAATTAGTGTAATATAGAAGAAGTGTAGGTCTAATGTTTTTGTCGCAACATGCCCGTTTGCGGGCGAGCAAGGCGAGGGTCACGGGTGCGCTTTCCAAGGGAGGAAAGATGCGTGGAGTCGCCACCAACATTTATTTGTGGAAAACGTCGGAAAAACCGAAGGAAACCGGTCAAAAAGAAAATTCTAAGTTCGGGAGTTGTATTTATATTTGAGGAAGGTATTAGCACCTCTCACGTTTGTCTCAAAGGACAACAACCTTATTTTTTAGAATTGTGGAAATTGTGTTACCTTAACTTTTATTTCTTTTTATTTTTTGAGGTCGACAAAAGCGGGGTTCTTGCTCCTACGTACCCTCCATCGAAGAGGAAATCAGACCTACGTAGTTCTTCTTTAAGGGTGAATCAAGCGATTCTTTTTACTTGGAAGGTGATCATTTTAAGGCGTTGGACCTTAAAAATGATCCATTTACTTGGTAAGAAAAATTGAGATAATAAGCTTTCAAATCCTTTTTTAATGATTTTTTGTGGACGAGCTTGACTTTGCGGGTTGATTTTAGCCTTAGTTTCACTTTAGTTATTAGTCAATTCAATTAAGAAAGAGAAATCCCAAAGAGAAACGTCCGATTGATTTTTTTTGCTTTATTTTACTAAAAGGTATTTTTTGATTATTATATTATTATTTTACCTCTTTTTTTATTTCCAACGTGGTTACAGCACGACCGAACGGTCGGATTTCATTTTAATAGAAATTAACGGATATTACAAATCAAATGATCGGTGGAAATTTATTTTATTTTTTGATTAGGCGAGAAATGACTTAAATAAATGACTGAAGCACGTCAAAAGAGGGTACGGAAAGTAAATGAAACGAGAAATAAAAGTACACGAAACAAATGGGGACCACCACGGGTACATAGAATGAATTGAAAAGCTCGGTTTGGGGTAATTACCGGTTGAAGACCGAAGAAAAACGAAGAACGAACGATGAATGTCGAAGAACGGTTGAAAATCTTCGCATAATTACCCATGGAAACGTTACGGAAATGTTACGGAAGCGCCTTGGCTTGGATTTTCTTCACGGAAACAATTTTCCTCAGCAATTTCAAGAGAATACGAAGTGCCAAGAAGGCTGAACCCCTTCCTTCTTCATTCCTCCCCCTATTTATAGCAAAATAGGGGAGAAGCTTGCCACCCAGCTCGCCCAGGCGAGCCAGGTTGCTTCCTCCAGAAGCAACCGCCTTCAGGAGGAAGAATCTGGAAGGCCCAAGTGGGCCTGGTTGCTATTTACACCCTTTTTTTACTAAATACACCCCCTTTACTTTTTTGGTGATTCTTTTTCCGTAACGTTACGAAACTTTACGAATTTCGTAACGACACTTATTTTCTTTCCGTAAGGTTACGGATCATGTATTTTAGCTTTCGAAAAAGTTACGGAAACTCACGGATTGCGTAACAATACTTCCTTTTGGTTTCCGTCAAATTACAAAATTTCACGGATGGCGTAACCACGCTTCCTTTTGATTTCCGGCGCGTCTCGGGACTTCACATATTGTGCAACAAAAGGTGCCAAGTACTTCGAAGCGGTCAATCAAAGGTTGCATGCCATCAAGCAATAGTCCCTGGACGAAATTTGGGTATGACAGTTGCCCCTCTTTACTTACCTTTTATCGGAGATAAGAGGAAAGCAAAGATAAAACACTGATTTCGTCCATCTTTGCCCTTTCCGTGATTAGTCTATGACGACTCCCGTCTCTCC
>NC_038246.2:16890387-16905555 GCF_000004515.6 Glycine max | reverse complement strand
ATAACATAATATACATATATACACATGTTTGGCGAAGGAAACGATCGGGAAAATAACAAAAACCACATTTCCCAGTCACCGGAGGCTCTGCACCTGATGGTGGAGGACGCATGAACAGCACTAGGCAATCAATTCATGGGTCTCCGAACAAGATTTTGAGGGTGGAGGATAAGCGAACAGCGCTAGGCAATCAATTCGCGGGGCTCCAGACTCGATGGTGGAGGATGCATGAATGAAAATCAATTCATGGGGCTTCGAATAAAAGTGGAGAATGGAGGATAGGCGAACAACGCTAGGCAATCAATTCGCGGGGCTCCAGACTCGTTGGTGGAGGATGCATGAATGACAATCAATTCATGGGGCTCCGAATAAAAGTGGAGAATGGAGAATTGGTGAACAGCGCTAGGTAATCAATTCGCGGGGCTCCAGACTCGTTGATGGAGGATGCATGAATGACAATCAATTCATGGGGCTCCGAATAAAATTTGTTGGCAGGACCAAATGGTCCATCGGGTTTTTTTCCACCTAAAAAGGCAAACATGCTTTTTGCAAAGAAAAATAAATCATTCGCGAGAGCACCATATCTTAGAGAAGCAATATACCCATGCCAGGGGTAATCTTCCTTGTAACCAAAAATGAAGGGCAGGATGTCAACATTTAGCTTTTAAATGAACATTCAGGGGAAACATCGGGTTAAGCTGAAACTGGGAATAAATCACTCATAGTGTATACAAACTCACACAGGCAAGTGTTTTACCCTAACCCCAAACCATAACTGCACCATGACTTTATTTTGCACACGATTTCCTATCGAATCAAAGATCACACGTGCGATCACGGATCAATAGGATTTTCTCGAGGGTAGTGTTTTCGAAGACGAAGCTGGGTGTTTCGGTCTTTT
Source organism: Glycine max (assembly GCF_000004515.6). NCBI lineage: Eukaryota > Viridiplantae > Streptophyta > Magnoliopsida > Fabales > Fabaceae > Glycine > Glycine max. The sequence continues at coordinate 16,904,654 of NC_038246.2, read as the reverse complement.
CCTATTTGTTTATGTGGGGCGGGATATCGCCAGTCGAGAATGACTTTGAATGGCAATCCAAAAGGAAGAACCACCAAAAAATGGGTTTTCCTTTGCCGGAAGTCACTTACCTTGCCGAAAATTTATCTGGTCTGAAGATTTTTTGTTCTCTTTCTTTCATTGATCGGGAATTACTCTGTTTTCCTCCGATCTTTCCTTTTTACTTTCTTCCGATCTTTTGATCGGGAATCCTTCTTTTCCTTTCTTTTCATTTTTTATTTTCCTTCTTTTCATTTCTTCCTTTTCTTTCTTTTCATTTCTTCCTTTTCTTTCTCTCTTTGGGAGATCGGGTTTTAGCAATCTATTTGCTCTCCCTTGAGGAGATTCCGCTGTCCTTTGCTTCGGGGGAAAGGATGAGGATTCTTTTTATAGGCCAAGGTTCAAAATAGTCTAAGGTTGTGTCTCAATGGGGTCTTTTATTGTGGGAGCCCGATCTTGATATCTAGGGCAAAACAAATTCGTGTGTCAAGGTGTCGGTCTCGGGCCGAACTTCCATATTATTCCACAAGGCACGCGCAACAATGATGATTTGGAAACAATGTGCAAAATTAGTCATGGCCACAGCCAGGTGGGCACTCAAGCATCCCGTTTATGGCATTGTGATACTACAGTTGGGAATTTACACAAACAGACCCAACGTTTCCAAATTATGTCCTTTCATCAGTTCAATGAATCCATCCATTCTTATCTCGGTTATTCAGGAAAATAAACTCTTAGCGTCAGTCCTTTGTTTCCAGAAGATATGTTTGCTCTCTACGAATGATTTATGCTTCCTAACCATAACATGCCGACCTTCGAGGTCTTTCTTTCTTTTTCCTTTTTTTTTTTTTCTTTTCTCTTCTTTTTTATATTCACAAAAAACTATACATCCATTGCCCTCTATGAGAACAACTTTCCTTTGTACACCTACATTCCTATACATAACAAACTTTTTCTGTACACACACGCATTAAAACCCTTTCTCTTTATGTCAACACGATCTATATACAAACCCTATTTATGTTCAAAGATCTCATTTTTTCATTTTTTCCAACACACACCCGTAGTTTATACAAAAAATTCTTTACACACACTTGTCGTTCACATACACAAAAATTTCTTTTCACACATTATTTACACACACAAAATCCTTCTATTTTCTTTTACATATATAAAAAACTATTTTCTTTTCTTTATATACATAGAGACGACATTTGTTCACAACGCTTCTTTCTTTTTATCAGGATTTTTGGTTCATTTTATTTTTAGGACGACGTTCCTAAATGAAAAACTCTACACGGTTCCGGAATTTCAACAAACACTATTGACAACAACGAAGTAAGCACTAACGTAACAGTTTAAATGACATGTATGCACAAAACAAGAGTCAATCAAAATGAAACAAACATTAGTCCCTCAGTTTATACAAAAAACAAAATGATACGTGACAGATAAAAAAGGAAAAATAAAAAGAGAATATGGATCAAGGGACCTCCCGGTCATGTGGCTTTGCTCCCTCCCAAGAAATCGAGCAAATCGGTCATCTCCTCGTCCATGCGGGCCTCATCTGCATCGCCGGGAGCCTCTGCGGGTGCCTCCCCTACCTGGGCCTCAGGCCAATCCCCGGGCCATGCGACCTCTGCCCTGAACTGATCCAGAGTAGGGCATGGAAAAGGAGGGAAACCCTGGCTCTGCAGGCTAAGGCTGAGCTGGTAGAGGCAGTCATGGGTCTGCACGTGCGCCCTGTGGTTGGCCGCCTGCTGGCAAACCAAATGCCATAAATATCGCTCCGTGTCAAATGACCCAGCTGGGTCAGCCTGAGGAGGTGGCGGCGGTGCGTCTGGGGCCTGCGGGTCGCCACCCTGCGCCTGTCTGGGCGTGCAATACTTCTCTATGAAAGTCCGGGTGATCGGCAGTCGAATCACCTTACTAGGTGTGACAGGAACCCCGAACGACTGGCAGAGACCCGTGATCAATGTCGGAAAACCCAGGGCCCTGTTAGACTTATCTGGGTCTAGAGGGTGCCTGGTAGGTGGCATACCTACAAATAAATAAATGGCATCAGCGATCAGCTAAGCCACATGAATGTTCATCCGTGTCAGGATGGCATACACCAGCTGACACTTCGGCAAAGGGAGGTCGGAATTATGATCGCTGGGCAGGATGTTGTTGAGCAGCAACGTCATCCATGTCTGGGTCAAGGTAGTCATGTTGGTGCGCATGATTCGCACCCGTCTCCTGGCAGCGGTCCAGGCAAAATCTTGACCTGGTATGCATAGCAGCTGAGCGATGGCCTCCTCATCAAATCCATCGGCCTGGTTCCTCCTCTGACCGTATTCGCACTCCTGGCCCTCCTCCAATACTAGCGGATATCCCAGGAACTGACTGAGGGCGTCTGCATCGAAAGGAATCCACTGACCCCTTACCCATGACCGGAGGTCCCGTGCGCCCTCCTCTGTAGGCCAAGCATTTGCGTAAAACTCGAGAACTATATCCGGATCAAACTTGGCCATGGGCGTGACCAGCAACATCCAACGCCGGCGAGCTATCTCCTCCTGGAAATCTGTGTACTCGTCGTCCCTGAGCTGGACGTGTCTCTCTCGGTGGAAGGACCATCCCTTGATGGCTTTGAAACGCTGCTGGTGCTCAGCGCTCCTGAAACGATGACTATCGAACTCGGGAGCGGCACTAGTCCCTTCGGCCGTGGCGTCCTTCCTAGATCTCTTTGAGGCAAGCTTCCTCGGGGCCATTTCCTATGAAGACAAACATTTGGAAAGTTAGTCTACAGGATAATGCTTATTTTAACACAAAAATGATATGCTAATCTTTCCGATTTAGAACAAACTCATGCACACATTAATGTAGCACATTTATGAACATGCGTATGTGTAAAATATCCTACTATTTATGTCAACATACAAGGACATTCAACACATTCTAGTTACCATACATACATATATATATATATATATATATATATATATATATATATATATATATATATATATATATATATGTACATCTTTGAAAAGAACACACATTCTCGTGCTCAAGGCATTGTGTCAAAATTTACACCTAATCACATCCTAAATATTCTGCTATCACAAACTACCTATACATATTTGAAGTATTTAACATACAAATTTATGTTGTTTCACTCACATTTATTTATACGCACATTGGAAAGCTAATTACGTCATGCGCATACTTGCATTTGAAAAGGAAATTCCATGCCATCTATATACATTTGAGGGATAATTCCACACCATATATCCATACCATTGAAAGGTATTTTCCATGTTTCCTAGATGCAAAGTATCCCTCATGGGGGCAGCCAAATTCTTAGTAGAAAACCCTCTCAAGCATGTCCTAATTTTCATGTTTTTCCACTTTCAAAACCAAAATTTAGATTTTTAGACATAAGCCATGTTTCCTTGCATTAAAGCTAAGAGCTTGGGTTTCTAAGCTTAGAATTGCATTTGGGCACCTATTCCGAATCCTCTATGCTGTCCCTATGTATATAAAACAATCCCACAATCCCAATCTTACAAAACCATATTCATATGTCATTGAGGCATTTCACCGAGCACTTGGTGGGCGCATGTTTAGGCATAAATTGCTAGAGAATGGGGGCAATGTGGCATGCCCCATTGCTTCAAAATACAACATAGGCCTAAGGCCATTCCCTACAACCCCTCAATTCAAACAAATCAAGCATAAAAAGCAACCCAAAACTGCCCCACAAATATGAGTACATTCTCACAATTTAGAGCACTAAAAGATGAACAAAAGGCACCAATGGAAAGCTAAAAACTCAAGGATTGAATACTTACTTGCTGGAGTGAGTAGGAATACCAAAAATGAAAGCAAAATGCAACCAAAAGTGGCTTGGGGAAGCAAAAACTGCAAGCCTCATGAGTTCTCTCTTTTTGAATGAGGGGGGGGGGGGGGGAGTTTTTGGGTGCAGAAAACGTTCCCCTCCCTCTTTTTTTATAATCTGGTGCAGGGGTTGCTCGCCCAGGCGAGCTAACCTGCCAAATTATTTTTTTTTAGGGGAAACACAACCATGGCCCCCCCTACTTAAGTTAGATCAGGCATTCATTACTTATTTTAAACAAAAAATAGTAATAATTACTGTAAATTCAAAGGATACTGGGCTGCCTTGCAGCGACGTTTTCTGCTTGTCCAGCGCCGGGAAGGGACGACGATCTGTCGGTCGTGACCCTATCCTCCATTTGCATCTGTCCCTAAGTACCTGAAAGTAGGAAGCAAACAATGCACGGCAAATCGTGACCGGGCCATCGTCTTACCTTGGTTGATTTCTGCCGTCAACTTTGTCTTGACTTCTGACCGTGGCCTAAGACGATTCTACCCCTGTTATCACAAAATATGCATGTGTATATGCATGCATGAATGTTTTCAATGCAATGATCTTCTTAGTGAAAGCTGGTTAGGTTCAGTTTTAAATAAGCGTTTGGGGCACCCCATGAACTGAGTGAAAAGGACTCAGGTTATTACAAACTAACACAATGTTTAAAACCAAAGTGAGGACTGAAGCCTCAACCCATCTTCTCTTCTTTTAAAGAAACGTGACGAGACAATTACAGCGGATGGGAATCCCTGGAGGAAACCAAGAAGAACAAAAAACTCAGAAATAAAAGAACATGCAGCGATTCCCTCAATTGCCCCAGACTTCAAGCGTAATATCGTTTAACGACATCAGAGTTCACGGGCGAGGGTAGTTCCTCTCCATCCATGTTGGTGAGTATCAGAGCACCCCCAGAGAAAGCCCTTTTCACAACGAAAGGTCCTTCGTAATTTGGGGCCCACTTCCCTCGATTATCCTTAACAACGTGGGATATCTTTTTTAGCACAAGGTCCCCCTCGTTGAACTTGCGCGGGCGTACCTTCTTGTCGAACGCGTTCTTTATCCTTTGTTGATACAGGCGCCCATGGCTCATGGCCGTCAAACGCTTACCTTCAATAAGGTTGAGTTGGTCGCATCGTGTTTGAGCCCACTCTGACTCTCCTAGGCCTGATTCCACTATTATCTTCTGGGAGGGGACCTCTACCTCAAATGGGAGTACCGCTTCCATCCCATAAACCAAGGAATACGGCGTTGCCCTAGTAGAAGTTCGTACCGAGGTTCTATATCCGTGCAGGGCGAAAGGCAAGATCTCATGCCAATCTTTGTATGACACCGTCATCTTCTGAACAATCTTCTTAATATTCTTATTTGCAGCCTCTACAGCCCCATTGATCTTTGGCCGATAAGGGGTGGAGTTATGATGCTGGATCTTGAAATCCTCGCACATTTCCTGCATCATTTTATTGTTCAGATTGGTGCCATTGTCTGTACTGATCTTCTTAGGGAGTCTGTATCGACAAATTAGCTCTCTCTTTATGAATCTGACCACCACACTTCTCATGACATTAGTATAAGAAGCCGCTTCGACCCATTTGGTGAAGTAATCTATTGCCACAAGAATGAAACGATGACCATTCGAAGCTTTGGGTTCGATGGCCCCAATGACATCTATTCTGATACCACATGATGCAAGCTCCATTGGAGCTTGTAGGCCTAGGATCTTCTTCATCAATGGATTCCTTTGCTTCTTGGAAGATGAATGGCAGCGGAATGGAGAAGGAAGAGAGAGAGGAGACGCCACTTCAAGGAGAAGATGAGTCTAGAAGAAGCTCACCACCATAGGAGGCCATGGATAAGAGCTTGGAGGAAGAAGGAGATGAATGAAGGGAGAGGGAGAGAAGAGCACGAAATTTTGTGCTCCAAATGAGCTTTGAAATCTGAAGTTTAATATTCAAATGATCAAAGTTGAAAAAAATGCACATACATGACCTCTATTTATAGCCTAAGTGTCACACAAAATTGGAGGGAAATTCAAATTTCACTTGAATTTGAAATTGAATTTGTGGAGCCAAACTTTGGAGCCAAAATTTCACTAATTATGATTAGTGAATTTTAGTTATGGTTCAGCCCACTAATCCAAGATCAATTCCAAGATTCTCCACTAAGTGTACTTAGGTGTCATGAGGCATGAAAAGCATGAAGGACATGCACAAAGTGTGACGATATGATGTGGCAATGGGGTGTAGTAAGCAAATGCTCACCTCCCCCCTCTAAAATTTAATTGGATTGGGCTTCTACCAATTCAATTAAATTTATTTCCAACCACACACATCAAATATCCACTTAGTGCATGTGAAATTACAAAACTACCCCTAATACAAAAACTAGTCTAGGTGCCCTAAAATACAAGGGCTGAAAAATCCTATATTTCTAGGGTACCCTACCTACATTATGGAGCCCTAAATACAAGGCCCAAAAATAATGAAACCTTAATCTAATATTTACAAAGATAAGTGGGCTCATACTTAGCCCATGGGCCCGAAATCTACCCTAAGGCTCATAAGAACCCTAGGGCCTTCTCTTGCATCTTTGGCCCAATCTACTTGGAGTTTTCTATCCAATGCCCTTGCGAGGTAGGATTGCATCATGTGGGCTTAGCGAGAATCATGCGCTTAGCAAGGCACTCAGCCCGCTTAGCGAGATGGGAGAATCTAGAGAAGAATATGAGAAGCATTTGTGCGCTCAATGTGTCATTAACTCGCTTAGAGAGGCGTTTGTCTCTTCCTGCGCTAAGCGCGCCCAGCTCGCTCAGCAGATTTTCACTAACTTGCGCTAAGTGCGAAAATGCCGCTAAGCAAGCCTTCGAGGATAGAAAGCTCTTTTTAAGGCTGAAGTTGGAAAAATCAAGCAAGTCGTCTAAGAGAGAGGCTAATTCAGAGCGTAGAAAGCAGAACAAAGGCGCAAAACAGAGCAAGGAAGCCAAAAACCTCAACTTTCAAGAGGACCTTAGGTTTAGGGGTAATTTCTAGGTTCCTAAAGGTGGAGGAGACATCCCCACCACTGCGTAATCTGTTAGTTTCTTCTTAAACCCTCATCTTGTAGTTGAAAGGTGTTGCCTTGCGATGGAAGGCTAAGTATCTCTGTTGGGAAATTCTGCTAAAACTTGATGTAAATTCTTAACTATTTATTTAAAGTTGTTTTATGTTTTTATTGCTTCTATCTGCACTTAATTATTGCATGCTTTTGGTCTAATCACCCATTTGTGTGTAAAGTTAGGATTTTTAGCATTGGAAAATGTATTAATCCTTAGAACTAGATAGAGCAGGGCTAGATAATTGCATTGCTAAACATAGAGTGCAAGGTTTTAGTTTTTGATATGTTGTGATTGTAATGTTGTTCGGTTAGGCTAACTTCGACGAGACATCTGAGAACGAGGTTTAATTAGAATTACTCCATTCACGCGAGGAATCGGTGTTTGGTATTTTAGTCCTCAACATAGAACACAGAAATAACATTAAATAGAGAAAAATCTTTTAATCACATCAAGCGTTCAGTAGAAAGACCCAACGTTTTAATCATCTATTTTTTCTCTCGTTTTGATAAGTGTATTTGTAGTTATTTTAGATTTACAGCATATATATATCTTTGATTTAATTTTGTTTACATGGCTTTATATCAATGCCTGCTTGCTTAATGAAACTTCACCAAATGAAACAAGTTCCCTGAGTTCGATATTGGGTTTCTTACCATTTTATTATTACTTTAACGACTCGGTACACTTTCCGATAAAGTTCGAAACTGTCCTAGAGTTCAAACAATTATCACACTCTAGTATGTGACCAAGTGAAACTTACCTGATTTAATATCATAGAGTGATGCCATGGGTCAGTTGATCCCGTTGAAACTTGATGACATGGGCAGATCTCGAAAGAATTTATATAATGAAGGCTACCCTTGGATCCAAAAGGAATTCTAAGGAGTTTTCATGAGAGACTCACATCAGATGTACCCTACTATCACAATTGTCTTTGGGCATCTTCCACGAACTCCTGGTCAAATGAGTTTCCTCCTCAACTGTGCAAGTGCAAACCTTGAGGCTTCTTTTTTTTTTTTTTTGCAATTACAAGTGTATGGGTTCCGTTCTAGAATCCAAACTCAAAAAAAAATCAATCATTCCTTGATCCACATGGACTTTATTAGGCTTGTGACGTGGTCAGGGGGTAAGAGGGCTATGAAAAAAAAAAGATCAGAGAGGCTCAAAGAGTGTTTAAGGGTTACATTGAGTAACAAACTCGAGAGCCTTGCTTGCATTTTTATTCATTTCAACCTTTTGGGTTGGGCTCTACCCCATTTGCTTTATACATTAATCTTTTATTTCACGTTTGTGCCTTTCTTGTAAAATTTGGAGATCTTTTGTCTCTCTTTTTTTCTTCACTCGCCTTTGGCAGATTTTATTTTCTTTCTTTTTTTGTTGCCCAACTTCATGCATGTGTTGTTTGCATTGCTCTTACCGCCAGTTTAGTGGTGGTTCCTACTCGGGGTTTCTATTTTGTTTTATTGTGTTGTTTTTAGAAAACAAATATGCTTTGGCTCAGAGGGGGTAGCCAGGGATAAATTAGTGTTTGGGATGTTGAAACATGGCCATGTGTCATTTAAAATCTTAACTAGATACTCTTATAGTTTAGATTTTGGGACCAAACCTCTGATAAACATGCTCCTTATTCTTTCTTCTTTTTATTTTTTATTATCCTAATATTTGCCTAGGCCGCCCATTTAGGTTTTCAACCTACCAGGTGAGAACTTCTGATCTGCCCCTAGGTTCGCTTGAGGCTCAAGCATGGTGCCTCTCATTGTCCCAATGTAGGGCTCTGAAGTATCTATTACTGTCTTTTGTCATGACCTTGTAGCAAGGAAAGATGAAAGAAACTGTGCAGGTTCTCAAAAATGAATTTTCAAGGATGAGAAATATTTAAAGGATTTTCAATTGATAGATTAAGTCGAATGACTCTTGTCTAATAACTCACTTTTCTCTCAAAAAGACAACTTTTAAGAATGATAAAATAAGGTCACATGAATGCTTATACTTCTTATTTTTTATTTGAAACACAGTCAATCAAACTTATTTTCCCTTTTTTTTTTAACTTTACTCGTCGTTTATGGCACCCCCACCAAACGTGTAGAACGAGCAATTTTTTATTGAACATACTTGGAGATCAACTCAAGAGCACGAGTCACTTGAGCAAACAAGCCAAGGACATACATTCATATTCGAGTGAATGTTAAATAAATATGCAAAGATGTAATTGTGAGAGAATGAGAGACAAGGACATCAAATTTATCCATATTATTAGCATTGTGATTGTTGATTACAGTAATGACATAAACTTGAAAATCCTAATAAGTCATTGGACAAATCTAACAACAACCTTCAAATTGTCCCAAGTATTATGCATAGTATCGCTCGACAACGTCAAAATTCACAAGCAACTGTCCTCCTTAAATTTTAGCCAGCCTGCATTAATTAGACTTTGCACCTTATGTTTCAGGGTCATACAATGCTCAATGGAATGTCCCGAAACTCCTCCATGATAAGCACATGTTCCATTCGAGTTGTATCCTTGGGTAAATGGAGGTTGAGGAATCTTTGCTGGGATTATGGCTACCATTGCATTATTGAGTAGATATAGGAGTAAGTTAGCATATGACACCGGAATTGGGGTAAATTCTACAGGCTTCTTTTCTGGAAAATTCCTTCCCCGGTTGGTATTTTGGTTTAAGGGTGGTGTTTGGCCTCAGATGCGTAGCAGAAGGGTTTTGTGCTCGATTTAGGGGCAGCCTTCGTGGATGATTGGGTGTTCTTTGCTGGTAGGGTGGTGGGTAATGAGAAGGACTGATATTGGCTGAGTATTGATATTGTTAAGCTAGTGGGAAATTTGGCCATGTAGGAACGGCAACCACAACATGAGTTTCTCCCTCATTCTTATTCTCTCTATTTGCCTTAGGCTTCCTATTCATCAAAGAAGCATAATCAAATTTGTCTCTTCTCAGACCCACTTCGATCCTCTCACCAGCAAACACTAAATCTGCAAAGCTTGAAGGCATGTAACTCACCATCTTCTCATAATAGAACACCAGTAATGTGTCCACTTTCATTGTTATCATCTCCCTCTCCATCATTAAGGGTGCTACTTGAGCTGCCAGATCTCTCCACCATTGAGCGTACTCTTTGAAAGATTCCTGCTCCCTTTTACACATGTTCTGCAGCTGCATTCTATCCGAGGCTATATCAGAATTGTATTGATACTGCCTGAGGAAGACAGCCATTAGGTCTTTCCAAGAATGGACCCCGGAAGATTCCAAATTGGTGTACCAAGTGATAGCCGCCCCAACCAGACTCTCTTGAAAAAATGCATCAAGAGTTTTTCATCCTTCGCGTATGCCCCAATTTTCCTGCAGTACATCTTCAAGTGATTCTTTTGGCAAGTATTCCCCTTGTACTTATTGAAATCTGACACCTTGAACTTCAGAGGAATGACCATGTCGAGCACTAGGCACAACTCTACCATGTCAGCAAATGCATAATTTCCGCCTCCTTCAATGACCCTCACCCTTTCCTCTATATGATCAAATTTTTCCCTTTCCACCAAAGCAGGAGGCCCTCTTCCCATCGCAAAATGTAAGGGTTGGGGTTATTGGCGATATTGAGGCCCCCCCAAAGCATTTGGTGGGGGTACACAAAAAAATGCCTCCCCCTCAGTGGCATATCCGAGGTGAGGCTCGAAGTCGGCTAAAATGTGGCCTCAGGGTACTTCATGTGTCTCCCCCATGGGTTGATAGACATGTGCATTATTAGATTGGGGTTGTTGGCTCTCAATTGGTATGGGTGCGGAGTTGTCGACATTCTCATCGGGAACGTGTACAACATTGGGTGGTGTATAGTTGGGAGGCAATCCACATGGTGGGAAGGAATGCTTGTTCTGAACCTGCACAAAATGGGGGCCGCCCGCACTTCCCAATGCTTCGCCTCCCTGACCTACCATATCCAAGGCTGGACGATTTACTTGATTGAAGCCAGGTGGGTGAGTCGGGTCTACCTCTGTGGTGGTACTTGCGACAACAACTGTAGCTATATTGACCTCCATCATCATTCTCATGCTCATCATGGCCTCCGTCATTGTTGTCATCTGCTTTTTCATGACCTCCTTGTCGGCCTTCATCTACTCTTGCACCTTTGTTAGACAAGTGGCATCAGTATCTTAAGAAGGGGGTTGAATTAAGATACAAAATTTTCCCTAATTAAAATTTTAACTCTCTTTTGGATTGACAATGCACCCTTAATATGAATTACTCAAAGAACAATTCAAAATAAACTTCTTTAAAGCAAAAGATAAACTGCAATAAATAAAAGAAGTTTAAGGGAAGAGAGAATGCAAACTTAGTTTTTATATTGGTTCGGCCACACCCTGTGCCTACGTCCATTCCCCAAGCAACCCGTTGAGATTTCCACTATCTTGTAAAAAGCCTTTTTACAAAGTCTGAACCACACAAGGACACCCTTCCCTTGTGTTCATAAATCCTTACAACTTAAGAGACCCACGGTCTCTTGAACAATTCTCTTTGAATAAAAAGAAGAAATTTCCCTCTTTAAGAGAAGGATATTGCAATGTGAAGATCACTCAAGATTCCTTATTGAATATGCAAGTGTTTGGCTAAGGAATATTTTGAGAGGATAAGACAATTTAGTTTTGAGAGGATAAGACAATTTTGTTCAGCAAAACTCTGAGGAATTTTGTACCCCAAGTCACCTATTTATAGGCCTTTTATGGCCATTCAAAAACTTTTTGAACAGTTGCGACTCTTGGGAGTTATTTTGAAAAATTCCTTAAAATTGATTACATAAATGTGGTAATCGATTACACAGTTAGTTTTGAAGAGTTGTGACTCTTCAGACTTGAAATTTGAAATTTTCGTGTCTGGTAATTGATTACACTTGTTGTAATCAATTACAGGATTTTAAAACTTAAATTCAAATTTCTAAAACTTGTTACAAGCATTTTTAACTTCTGGTAATCGATTAAATGCATTGTGTAATCGATTACACAGTTTTAAATTCAAATTCAAAATTTGTAAAATTGTTTCAGAAATCATTTTAGTTATTGGTAATCGATTACATCCTTTGGTAATCGATTACCAGAAAGAAAACATCTTATTTTTGAAAACATAATTTTTGAAAACATCTTATTTTTGAAAACATAATTTTTTAAAGCATCTTCTTGAATTTCTTGATTCTTGACTCGGATCGTGCTCATATTTTGCATCATCAAAACTTCATATCATATATGCTTCTACAACCTCCTCTATTTCACTCATCACTCTAGCTTTGGCATGCATTTGATAAGGGCGCTGTAAAGCACGTTCTTTCCTTTTGATTACAATTATTACCGTTCTGAGACGAATGATTAGGGCATACTTATGCTATGCATGACAAATATAATTATGAGATCGACATAAGACGCCCGAAGAACCATCCTTTCCTAGTTAATAATGCATTAGGTACCATGTTCATGTGATTTTCAATCATTTTTCGAGAGAAATAAGTGTATAATCCTAGCATGGTTTGTTTATAGCTATCATCATGGTACCCAACAAATGTAACTAAGAATGTGGTGTAAACTTTCACGCTTCATTGTGACTTTCTTTTTGTTCTTTTTTTTTTGCAAAGGAAAATGCAAGGCATGAGCAACTACGTGTTAGGATCATGCATGAGTGAACATAACATGCGAACGATGAAAATAGAATGTATGCAATTGGCAGAACAAAAGCATGCTAAATGAAGATGTATGATAATGCAATGACTTATGCAAATGCAATGCATGAATATGATAAATGATAAATGCAGGAATGATATGTCCATTATCATGCCATGAAGAGATGCATGATGCGATCAAGGAACAAGCCAGAGCGAGTTTGCTTTGTGCCCCTAATTCAGGAATCTAATGGAAAGGATCCAACAGTCCACTTCTAGTGACAACTCCTAAGGGTACTTTCATGTAACCTTACTGGTCTCTAGAGATATCATCCTCTTAGATAATACATTATGGTGATAGGGACTATCAGCAACAATGCATCACCAAAAAAGGAAAACTCTAGATGAGGCTTCACTCTTATCAAGCGAGTCGGAGACCCAGCATAACCACAGATCAACCTCTACTCCCTATGGCTCACACAAACCAGGGTATAGGGCCCAACATCTAAAGGTGTGTGAAAAAGTGTAGGTGTCATGTGTGAACAGAGCAACCTAAGTATAGCACATGTCATCTATCCTAGGGTTCAATGGCACATTATTTCTAACTACGAGGGTAATAGATACAAAGATGCACACCAAGAGATAACAACATGGCAAAGGTTATATATAAGTATGAACAAAACAAAGGATAAGAGAAATGAGGTTGAAGCAAAATCCACAAAAAGAACTGTAGCAGAATGAAACGATCATGAACATGAGCATAACATAAGGATAAAAGAGAAAAGGGAACATAAATAAAGAAAAATTCACGAATAAAAAGCACACTGACCAAATGGCTTAACTCTCTAACAACTCCCCAGTGGAGTCGTCATCTGTCGCAACCTACCTTACGACGGGACGATGAAAGAAAATAAGGGAAAACCACGTTCGTCTCCTAAGGCGAAAATGAGTAGAGTCACCACCAACGTTTATTTAAGGGAAAACGTTAGAAAAACCAAAAGAGGTTTGCGAATTTTGAAAAGAAGGGTTCGAAAATTGTTTACGCATAGGGAAGGTATTAGCACCCCACGCGCCTGTCACAAGGAATGGCAACCTTTAATCGAGTGTGCAAAATGTGACTTCAAAATTATGTATTTTCTCTTTTTTATTTTTATTATTTTTTGAGTCGACAAGGGTGTTGCCCTTGCTCCTACGTATCCCCAAGTGCGATAAGGAAATTAGACCTACGTAGTTCTTTAAGTCTGAATATTTGTGTGTTGAATTGATTTTATGTTTTTTGAAAGATTTATTTTAATCGTAAACAATGAGTCGGTAAGGCGTTGGACCTTGAAACGACATTTTAAATTTTGAAAAGCAGAGAGAATCGTTAAGACGTTGGACCTTGAACGATCTCAAGTGATTATTGATAAAAAGAAGTTTGATTTTGTGAATTGATCTCCTTTTCATTTTTATTTGTGTTTATTAGTTTCTAGTCTCACGAAAGAAAAGAAAACAATCTCATGGCACAGGAAATCGGTTAGAATTAAGCCTTACAAATAAAATGAAATTACCAACGATAAGAGGGGAGAAGATGAATGCATTCAAATGTCAGAGAGGACCCATAAGGGTACATGGATTATATCACTCTTAAGGAAA